>NC_135655.1:102284549-102454523 GCF_964188315.1 Podarcis muralis | reverse complement strand
GATTTAAACTCCACATGCCATCAGCAATCTGAAACTTCCAGGTTTATCTGAGTACTGCAAGCTATTTGTAAAAAGGAGCTTTTTCAAAAACCAGAATTACACCATGTTGCAACTAGTAATTTTCCGTGAAATGCTTCGCATGTTTCCTCGGATGAAAGTTCAGTTGAATTTAGTAGGCTTACTTCCAGGCCCAGTTAATTTTGCTCAGGATTGCAGAGTGCCTGATCAGTTTTACATGGAAACCTTCCTGTGTAGAAACTCTGTACAAACCTTCCTGCGAAGAAAACTAATCTATGTGTGATATTATGTCAGTATTTTTAATTGAATGGGAATTGCCAGACATTGGATGTCTGCCTCAGGTTCCTCTAGGAATGGATGGTTTGAGAGGGTGTGGCCTTGTCTGAGCATTTAACCCATCTCAGGAGGGTTTTAAAAGGGGTTACCATCTTGATGTTATGTGGTCTCCATTTATACGCTTTATAAATAAAAACAGTACTCTGCATTGGCCCCCAACAACACGTCTCTATGTGGCGAGGTCATCTTATCAATATGTGATTTTTACTTCCAGAATGCCCCTTTGCTAAATCTATTTTATTTTGATGTCTGCAAAACATACTGAACCTTCTGTTTCTTTCATTTCAGCTGTAATAATGTGCCCCTTACAGGCATTGTTGTTGTTTCTTTATTGTTCATCATCATTGTTCTTGAAAACTATACACACACACACACACTTTAAAAAGTATTTGTACTATATAGGACAATTGCATTTGAAATCTGAGGACAGGTTCTAATTGGCCGCAGGAATGACTGTACAGTGGTACCTTGGGTTACATACGCTTCAGGTTACAGATTCTGTTAACCCAGAAATAGTACCTTGGGTTAAGAACTTTGCTTCAGGATGAGAACAGAAATCGTGCTCCGGCGGCGCGGTGGCAGCAGGAGGCCCCATTAGCTAAAGTGGTGCTTCAGGTTAAGAACAGTTTCAGGTTAAGAACGGACCTCTGGAACGGATTAAGTACATAACCAGAGGTACCATTGTAGAGTGATTCTAGCAGTTAATTTTTATCAGGAGGTAGCATAAACATTTTCTTATTATTGGCACATTAGTATCATTCTTAGAAATATTATGACTGGTGTGGAAAATGTGTGCATTAACAGTGAAGAAAACATAAAACTAAAGAACAGCTGGTCCTCTCTTTTCCTTTTTTCCTTTTACTAATAGCTTATCTGCAGCAGCAGTCGCTGCAACTATTTGCATCAATAATATAATAATAATAATAATTTATTATTTGTACCCCGCCCATCTGGCTGGGTTTCCCCAGCCACTCTGGGCGGCTTCTAACAAAGATAAAAGATACACTAAAATGTCACATATTAAAAACTTCCCTGAACAGGGCTGCCTTCAGATGTCTTCTGAATGTCAGGTAGATGTTTATCGCTTTGACATCTGATGGGAGGGCGTTCCACAGGGCGGGAGAATATAAAAAGTTGGATAGAAAAGTTTAGAAACCTATCTAATTAGCGTAAAACTTTTTAATGCTGAAGATAGCTTTTGCCCAGGGATAATCTTTAGTGGGGGCTGGTGGTGGGTGGGGCAAGAATCACCCTCCCCACTCTCTTAGATACAATACTTCTCATTCACCCTTGCATGTTTACACAGGGATAACTCTCCCCTCTTCCTTTCTCTTCCCCTGGTTCTGCTACCTACACTTCCTCTGTTTCTCCCAAGCACCCTAGTACCCTGGTTGAGCCCCTGCTTGAATTACACTTCTTTGCCTAATTTTCAGTGCCAGATGACGGCCGTTCTCTTCCTCCAGGCTTTTGAATAGGTCTTCTGAATATATTGGGGGTAAGATGGCAGATGGGTCTGCTGATATGTTTTTCACTCCATTTTATTGTTATGTTCTTTTTTCCACTGTTGTGATCCGCCCCAGGAATTGCTCGTGACGAGGGATTGGGACACAAATCCCATTAAATAAAGTTGTTAACGTTTTGTCTTTATGCTGCGTTCAAGTCAGGCTGCAGAAACAAATGATCAAGTCTATTCTTAAATTTCAACCCCATTACAAAAGATTAACATTTCACTCCTCCAGTTTCATAAACTAAAGCTGAGAAATGCTCAACTGTACAGTGGTACCTCAGGTTACAGACGCTTCAGGTTACATATGCTTCAGGTTACAGACTCCGCTAACCCAGAAATAGTGCTTCAGGTTAAGAACTTTGCTTCAGGATGAGAACAGAAATCATGGTCCGGCGGCGCGGCAGCAGCAGGAGGCCCCATTAGCTAAAGTGGTGCTTCAGGTTAAGAACAGTTTCAGGTTAAGAACAGACCTCCGGAACGAATGAAGTACTTAACCAGAGGTACCACTGTACTGATTAAGGTTGTTGTCTTTGTCCTTCTTCTAACGTAGCCAGACCAGGATGTCAGAACATCGCAAAATATTACTGTTGACCTCAGAGTTCAGATGCCTTTATATAGCATGAATATTTTTTTTCAAATCATTATCTATACTTTTGTGGAAAGCAAGCAAAAAGTGTGTTGGGGGAAGAGACTCAGGGATTGCTAGAGCTCAGAAGAGAAAATTCTTTGCTAGTAGTGGGAGCTGCTTGTGACAGACAACTACCCTCATATTTCTTACTTATTGCTTAATTTCAGCAATGTCCATTCAGTCATTGCTTCCTACTGATGGAATATGCTGCCTGTTAGGTCGTGGGTTGACATAGCAGCCGGCACAGCGATCTCTTCAAGTAGCTCTTTATTATGGTAAGCTGGAATAGAACTGACAGTGAACAGCTCAGCCGGCCTGTATTTATAGGCAGCCGGCTGTCACATTGTAACCACAACAGCCCAGAGTTCCCGCCTAAAATAACTGCCGCGGACCTGAGTGAAAACTATCTACAGACCTGAGTGAAAACTATATACAGTATCCCCCTGTTGGCCCAGGGTGAAACTACACTACATAACACCCCTCCCCACCGAGATAAGGCGTTAGTTACAATCGTAATGGTTTCCTTATATACAGCACTACGCGTAATGGTTCAATTAGGCACAAAAGCATATCGGTTACATTTCCCCTACTTAGACCAACAGTGATACCTGTCCAACAACATAGTCCTTTAAATGAGTTGGGCGCTTGGAAACTCTGCCAGACCGCCGGGGACTGGTAGCCAAGTCCGGAGGGCCACACAGTTCTCGCTGAGGCTGTGGTGCGACCCTAGGTGGCGTTGGAACCAACTCCCCTGGATCCGCTGCTGTGAGTGGAGCCTCCGCAAGTGGAGTGGTCTGAGTCTGTTCTGAGACGGCTTGGTTCGGCTCCACGCTGGCAGTTTGCGAGGGAGGTGTAGGTGGGGCCTCGCCATCTGTACGTGTCTCTTCTGGAGCCGCAAGCGCAGTTGGGGGCACCTCGGTAGTGTCCAAGTCCCCAACCCTGCGCCTAAGTTGGTCTATGTGCCGTCGCCACAAGCGCCCGTCTTCGAGTGCCACCTGGTACGAGCGAGGTCCAGTGACTCCCACTACTGTGGCTGGCACCCAAGGGATGTCCCCCACATAGTTCCGGGCAAAGACCTGGTTTCCTGGGACAAATGACCGTGGTGCGTTGGCACAGCCTGGGGGTTCAGCCACGGCAAAGTCTGGGTGTAGCCGGTCGAGCGGTGACCTGAGGCGGCGGCCCATAAGCAGTTCCGCAGGACTCCTCCCTGTGGCCGCATGAGGGGTGATGTGTTGCGCGAACAAGTATTCGGCGACCCGCTCATGCCAGTCTCCCCGGTCCAGGCGCGCCAGTGCCTCTTTTGTCGAGCGCACCATTCTTTCCGCTTGCCCGTTGCTGGATGGATGAAAGGGTGCCGTTAGGGCATGGCGGATGCCCAGTCCCAAAAGATACCGCTCAAACGTGCCTGACGTGAACTGCGGTCCGTTGTCAGAGACAAGGACATCAGGACACCCATGCGTTGCAAACAGGCCTCGCAGCACCCGGATGACAGCTTCGGTAGTGGTGGAGGGCATCAGGGCGACCTCCAGCCATTTGGAATAGGCATCCACCACTACCATAAAAGTCCGGCCGTGAAAAGGGCCAGCCAGATCGATGTGCACCCTCGACCAGGGTGTCTTTGGCGTCTCCCAGGTGTGTCCCTTAGCTGCCGGTGGTGCAGGCCTCGACTCCTGGCACGCTTGACAGGCAGACACCCAGGCAGTGATGGCATCGTCCATATTAGGCCACCAGACGTAACACCGAGCCAACGCCTTCATTTTGACAATTCCCGGGTGGCCAACGTGCAGAGCCTCCAGGACGCGCTGACGGAGTCCCTGGGGAATCACGACGCGGTCTCCCCACAGCAGACAGCCGCGATGAGCTGAGAGTTCATGTTGTCTGGTTGCGAAGGGCTGGAACTCTGATGCAAAGGGCCCTTGTGGCCACCCCCTCCACACCCAGTTGAGCACCCGGCTGATGGTGCGATCCTGGGCAGATGCGGAGGCCACAGTGGCAGCTGATACAGGCGCTTCCGGAAGATCCTCAATCAGAAGGAGCGATGAAGCTGGAGCCGGGTCTTCCACAAATGCTGGAAGAGGGCAACGGCTGAGGGCGTCGGCATGGCCCATCGATTTCCCCGGGCGATGGATGAGCCGGTAGTGGTAGGCAGCCAGGAAAACAGTCCATCGCAGCATGCGTGGTGAGAGGACCGGTGGAGTTGGACGATCACCGGCGAGGAGGCCCAGGAGTGGCTTGTGGTCAGTGATGAGGTCAAAAGTCCTGCCATAGAGGTATTCATGGAACCTCTTCACTCCAGCCACAAGTGCCAATGCCTCCTTGTCGAGCTGGCTGTAATTCCGTTCCGTCGGAGATAGTGTCCTGGAAAAGTAGGCGAGCGGTGCTTCTCTTCCATCTGGAAAACGGTGACTAAGGACAGCACCGATGCCAAAAGGTGAGGCGTCGCAGGCAAGGACCAGCGGCCTGGATTCACTGTACTGTACCAGCACACTGTCCGAAGAAAGGAGAGCCTTGACCGCGTTGAAGGCCGCCGTCTCCCGATGACCCCAGGCCCAAGGCGTCTTAGTGCTAAGGAGTCGGTGAAGAGGCTCAGCCACTGTGGCTTTGTGGGGCAGGAACATGTTATAAAAGTTCAGCAGCCCCAGGAACGCCTGCAACTCCGTTTTGTTCTTTGGAGTGGGGGCCTGCTGGATAGCGCGGATCTTGGCTGTGGTTGGATGAAGACCGGAGGCATCGATAAGATAGCCCAGGAACTCTACCTGTGGAACGGCGATCTGGCACTTCTCCCTTTTTACCTTGAGCCCGGCCTCCTGGAACCTGGTCAGCACGGCACGGAGGCGCTCGAACAGCTGCTGGTGTGAGTCTGCAGACACCAAGACGTCATCAAAATATGGTACCACGCCCGGAAGCCCTTGCAGGAGACGCTCCATAAGGCTTTGGAAGATGCCAGGAGCCACACTCACCCCGAACTGCAACCGGCGGCAACGGAATGCCCCCCGGTGGGTGACGATCGTCTGGGCTTCAGCAGTGGCATCATCGACTGGCAGTTGTTGATAGGCTTGGGCAAGGTCCAGCTTAGCGAAGACCTTACCCTCACCCAGGGAATGCAGCAGGTGTTGGACAACAGGAACCGGATAAGCGTGCTGCTGAAGTGCCTTGTTGATCGTGCACTTGTAGTCAGCGCAGATTCTCACCGACCCATCTGGCTTGACAGGCGTGACGATGGGGGTTTCCCACTTTGCGTGGTCAACCGGCTCCAAAACTCCTTGAGCGATCAGTTTATCCAGTTGTTCGTCCACCTTAGCCTTGAGAGCAAAGGGAACCCGGCGTGGCTTTAGCTTGATGGGGGCGACTTGTGGATCCAGGCTAAAGGAGATGGGCGTACCTGTATATTGGCCCAAGGTGCCGTCAAAAACCTCGGCAAAGTCTTTGACCAGACCCTCAGTCTCTGCGTTAGAGATGCAGTTGATGCCGGTGACTTCCAGGCCGAGGGCATCAAACCAGTCTAGCCCTAGGAGGCTTGGCCGCTGACCTTCGACCACCACCAACCGGAGCAGGCCCGAAAAATCCTTGAAGGCGATCCGGAACCGGCCAACGCCTACCACGGGAATGTCGTTTCCCTGGTAGTCTCTCAGGTGTACGCGGTGAGAGTCGAGTTGCCTTTTGGACACTCTGGGTACCAGTCTTTTGATGGTGCTCCATGACACGATGGACAGGGCAGACCCGGTGTCGATCTCCATGTCACATGGAGCTCCTTCAATGAGCACCGTGACGTTCAGCTTGCGTCGCGTAGGCAAGTCGGTTTGGCCAATCGTGGTTCCAGACGGGCAGCGGCAGTTGGTGAGAGCGAAACAACTTTCCTTGGCAGACTGGAGTGAAGACTTGGACTTGCGAGTCGATGAAGGGGGGGTGTCAGACGGAGCCGATCGGCAGACCTTAGCGATGTGGCCCCTTCTGGAACACCTCCTACAGATGGCGTCTCTGAATCGACACTTGGCACGGGAATGGTTGCCTCCGCAGCCAGCACATTCCGGTTGGCCCTTGGACTTCTGTTGGAACTTCCTGCGCTCCCGCTTTGTCTGGTGCACATCATCGTCTTCACTGGAGGATGCCTCCTCACTGCTGGCCTCTTCATGATGCACCGGAACGGGCTCCCTAGCAAGACGCAGGCTGCTGGACTTGCGGATCTCCTGAGCGGAGCGTTCAGCAGCTTCTGAGGCCACAGCCTCCTCAATGGCTTTCTGTAGCGTGAGGTCTGGCTTGGCTAGGAGACGCCGTTGCAGATGGATGTCCCGGACCCCGCAGACGATTCGATCCATCAGGGCATCGTCTAAGTCTCGGAACTCACAGTGCATTGCAGCCTGTCGCAGGGCGGTGGTGTAGTTGTTGATTGACTCCCCCTCTGCCTGGTTCCTGTGGTAGAACGCATGGCGGGCAGCAATCTTGGACGGCTTTGGTGCGTAGTGGTTGCGGAGCTTCTCTTGGATCGTGTCCCATGGTGATGCCTGGACTGCTTCAGGCGCAACCAACGCTCGGGCCGTCTCAAACACCTCAGGCCCACAGAGGCTGAGGAATAGGCCCCGCTTCCGATCCTGTGATACTGCTGTCAGTTCGTTGGCTTGGAGGTAGCAGTCGAACCGAGCGAGGTAGGAGTCCCATGATTCAGAGGCTGGCGCAAACGGCGGTAGAGGCACAAGTGAAGCCATGATTCCGATGCCGGCGTGAAGGGCGATGGATGGAACACAGTGCTCTAGCCAGAACAGTCAGCTCTGAACTGGTTCTGCCCAGTGATTTCGCTCAGTGATTTCGCTCTGTGATTCAGCTCAGTGATTCAGCTCAGTTCAGAGGCTGGCCGCATCTGGCTGTGCTCTGATGTCCATCAATCCCATCCTCGTCGCCAGTGTTAGGTCGTGGGTTGACATAGCAGCCGGCACAGCGATCTCTTCAAGTAGCTCTTTATTATGGTAAGCTGGAATAGAACTGACAGTGAACAGCTCAGCCGGCCTGTATTTATAGGCAGCCGGCTGTCACATTGTAACCACAACAGCCCAGAGTTCCCGCCTAAAATAACTGCCGCGGACCTGAGTGAAAACTATCTACAGACCTGAGTGAAAACTATATACAGTATCCCCCTGTTGGCCCAGGGTGAAACTACACTACATAACACCGCCCTCAGATGTCTCTCTTGGGGGCTGTTGTGTTGTTTTACTGCTTTCTCATTCCTGTGTTTATCTACCAGCACAACTTGGGACTCTCAATGATTATGTCATTAAAATGACTATATTTCCTTTCTTCAGAGAACCAGAACGCTTGCACACATCTGGAATTCTGAGATCCAAACAAGCAGGGGCTGAACAATGGCAAAGAATGTCCATGAAACATGAACAGGAGGGATATAAATATATATATACCCCACACGGGGCGGGGGTGAGGATAAAAGCACCTTGAGAAACCATGAGCAAAAATTTGTCGATAGTGCATAAATTTACAACAAATGTAAAGCAGAAGCTCCATTACACTCAGGTTAGCCTTTTAGTATCATACTTCCCAAGGGACATTGAATGAAGATAGTGAATAAAGTGCTTTTTAATAATTAAAGGCAACATTCTGTAAAATGATGTAGTCAGTTGGATAAACAGTGGAAAGATGATTCTAGGAAACTTTACATCCCTTGTAGAACAGAGAGAAAACATACATGATATGACCACCAAGGGGTTTAGTTGTTGTCAGTGGCGTAGCGTGGGGGGTGCAGGGGGGGCCAGCCGCACCGGGCGCAACATCTGGGGTTAGGGCAAATCCACGGGTTAGGGGGCGCAAATTACTTGCCTTGCCCTGGGTGCTGACAACCCACGCTACGCCACTGGTTGTTGTTATACACCAGGAAAGTGTACTGATGGGCACATTAGAACAAAACAAAAGTGTGATGCTTTGTTTGTCTGTTTAATATGGAAAACAAGGAATTATATGTTTTGGCGTTGGCACAGTTGAATGTTTTGGCAATCTTATCCTCAGAGGCCCACCACAATCTCCCCTGGCCCTCTCCCATGTGTTGCTGGCCTAGAAAATACAAGCATATGCTGAATTTCAGATGCTGCAGCACATGCTAAGGATGTGTATATGCTCATGTAATAGCTACTGGTACATGTGGAGTTCTGGACAGAACACAGTTCAGCCCATGTCTAGAGTCATCATTGCATCTCTTTGCAGTAACGTGTTAAGGCCAACTTCATACCCTTAGGGGAACATGTCTTAGATGTTTTAAGAGTTGACCTAAAAGTATAAAAATGCAAAAAGTGTATGTATGCCTTAGTCCAGATATGCTTACCAGGGAGCTCGGCTACCCGAACATCGCTGTTGTGTTGATCAACCCTACTGTGGCAAACCCAGGTTTGCATTTGTGTTGTTTTTCAAATAGCCCCAAAGCCAGCCTTTTTAGAGGTGCAGATCAATGTGTCTGTAAATAAAGTTCCCCTGTATAAACAGCTGGCACACATCAGAATATTCTATATTTTCTGTGTTGCATATAAACCAGTTAACAAACCCAACACTTATGTGTGGAGTCTGCAGCCTGACTTTGTAGTCAAGGTCCAATGGACAACGCAATCTCATTATATTGTGGATATTTACTGATAAAATCAGGTGACTTGTTCATCCATTACATTTCTAAGCTGCCTTTCAGCTAAAAAACCAGACTCCCCAAAGGAAAACTCAGTAGCCTTGAGGCAGGTGGAAAGTGGGTTTGTGGTAGCTTTGAAAACGACATTGTGAGCTGTTTCACAAGATGAATGCAGATAAGCAACTTGTGGGAAATGTGGGGAAGGCGTCCTACTTGATGATGCCTCTATCACAAATTAAAATGTGTGGCAGGAAAAAACAACATTTGCATTTCTACAGACTATGGAAACACCATATAGTAGAAAATCTTAACACAGAGTGAGCTGTGTCTGTACAATATTCATCCACACAACTGGCTTCACTGTGATTGCACTGTAAGAGGTCCCCACACTTCTGTTTGCATGTTTGAGTCAGACCACACAAACAAACACACACACACAAACACACAATTTACAAGGGATCAGAAGAATTTACAATTGGCTTGGATTTTTTTAAGAAGAAACAATGCCTTGGAGAGCAATGTTCCATTTTTAAAGCAAGGGCCCCTAAACTGTGGCCCTCCAGATGCTGCTGAACTAATAACCCCCCCCCCTTATCCTTGGCTATTGGCCATACCAGTTGGTCCAACAACACCTGGCGGTTAGGCAACCCTGTGTTACAGGAAAACCAATCTGAACTCACCCTGTCCTTGCCTGCTCTAGCAAGAGGACCGTCTACATCCTATCTACCATAGTGACCAGCTATTGTGATTTATGTTTGCAAAGTTCTCCGGACAATGGAAGGAGCCTAATAAACAGCATGTTTCAAGAAATGAAACTCAGGGTTTCTCCTCCTCCATTTTCTCCCCATGCAAAATTGCAGTGAACCACAGACACGGACCTTTGGAAAGCCACAAGCTGATTATTGGCTCCCATTTCAACATTCCCTACTGCAGGAGGCAACCTGGCTCAAGTCGCATTATTCCTTAATGGTCCGTGACTTGATGTATCATCATCTTTAGCTCTCAGTCTGTGGGAGAATTCTGAAGACACGCAATGAAAATATGAGTTTCATTTATATAAAAATGGCCTGAGCACTTTTAGGAAAAGAAAAGGCAAATCTGTAGCATGAGGGAAAGCTGTTGATTACATGGGATAACACTGGCTCGAGATACACAGGCCACATCTACACCATATATTTAACGACTCCCCTCCCAAAGGATCCTGGGAACTGTAGTCTGTTTAGGGTGCCCAGAATTGTCGCTTGTTAAGAGTAAACCACACTTCCCAGGATTCTTTGGGGGAAGCCATGTGCTTCAAATGTATGGTGTGAATGTGACCACAAGTACAAATTGTGACCTCACATACTGAAAGGAGTTACTTCACAGACTTTTGACCCCCCCCCCCCATGATCAATAGATTCTGGCTATTTAGGTCCATCTATTCTTTGTGTCAGCCTCTTACTCTCTGTTGCCATTGATATGATACTGCCTTATACCAAGTCCATTGGCCCATATCCCCAGTGCTCTCTGCTTTTGACTGGAAGCCACTTTCAACAATCTCAGGATGAGTTCTTTCCTACTGCTGACATCAGAGATCCTTTCTACTAGAGATGCTAGGGATTCAACCAGAGCTATGGCCTCTCCCAATGATTTCAATAACTAAATAGCCATCCATAGATGGAAAGGCAGTGTGTACATTTACATAATAAAATAAAACATCACAGGCATTCCACTTTCTTCTGGACCCTACCTGAAAAGATCCCCTTAGAAAGTGTTTACAGGTTTGCAGAATTTGAAACAAATAATGGGCTGGGCCTGTGCAGAAGGGGGTGGACAACCAGCTATACTTGCCCCAAGTCATGGAAGGCTAAGCTGGCTGGGGGCCCCCACTAGGGACAGGCTGCTTACTTTGTTTGAGTTTATAACTTCATTCTAACAAGACTATTGACCCGGGCCTCAGACCAGCTCCACATGGCGGAGGCTTTTATCCTGGGATTCCCCCCCCCCCTCCCGGGCAGTAGCTCAAGAGCAGAGTATCTGCTCTGCATGCAGAAGGCAGAAGGTCCTTGACATCTTCAGCTAGGGCTGTGAAAGACTCCCTGTCTGAAGCCCTTTAGAGTCCCTGCCAGTCACAGTAGACAATACTGAGCTAGATGGTCCAATGCATAGCTGTCAAGCGTCCCTTATTTGGCGGGACAGTCCCTTATCCCAGCGCCATGTCCCGCTGCTGTCCCTTATTGATGATGTCCCTTAAATTTCCTGGGTTTCAAAGGAAGCAGTTCCTCTCCCTCCCTCCCTGCCGGCCAGGGAGGAGGGAGGCTCCAACTGGGTTGCTTGGCTACGTTGCTCACCCAATAAGGAGTCTAAGAATGACTGGGGGGTGGAGCTTGCATGCCTTGTGCCGATCAAATCGGCTGCGTTGCCTTTGCTCAGTGCTTCCCAGCGGAGAGGTGACGGTGGTTTTTCTTGCTGCATCCCCTTTGCCGGGTTGCTGCGCTGTGGGAACCACCACTTGAGGCTTCGTTTGGCTGCTAGCTGGGCTTTCTGCCTTTGGCTCGGAGGGGATCAGAAGTCGAACATACCTGTGCTGAGAAAATCCCTTATTTTGGCTGCTGATCCCTTATTTTCGAGGCTGCTAGTCTCTTATTTTCAAATCTGTAAGTTGACAGCTATGGTCCAATGGTCTGACTTGGTATAAGGCGGCTTCCTCTGTTTCTATTATTATTCTCCCCTGAAATGTTTGGTGAACGTGTGAGCCGCCACAGGGTGGCAGTGCAGAACTTCAAGGGCTGGGGGCTGACTGGATGGGGACTGCGGGTTTTGTACGTGCCTTTTCCAACCAAACTTCATAAATTCAGGAGTTTATTGAAGTTCTGGTTTCTTAGGCCTCATTTCTGTGCTCGTTTCTCTAGGGAAATTTTACATCTTGATCATCTCAGCTGGCTGTAAAAGAGTCCCCAAGCACCAGGCACTAAGTCTGTGCCAAACCTAGATTCTCATGTAAGTGAATTCGAGGGGAAGTTGGGAGTCAGAGCGTGCAGCTGTTTTAACCTTATGCTACCCACCAGCTCCTTGTGCTTCGTAGCAGACCCTCCATTTTTTCAGAGACGGTCCCGGATTTACAGAAGCCATCCCTGTTTCTGATTTGATCCTGGAATGTCCCACTTTTCCTTAGGATGCCCCTATTTTCATTGGAGAACTGTTGGATGGTATGATAGGACGTCCCTATTAGCACTAGAGAAATGCTGGAGGGTGTGGACTTATGCAACCCCCTGAGCCAAGGAGATAAGTAACTATACAACCTTTGGAAGACACCTGAAGGCAGCCTGGTATAGGGAAGCTTTTTAATGTTTCCGCTGCTTTTTCCATCACATTGCCATACATCCGGGTTTTCCCTGACATTTTGCCGATTCGGTAACCCCCCCACGCCATTTTTTACACCTGAAAACAAGGACATGTCAGGAATTTCCCTGATGTATGGCAAGCCTACCTAGAAGGGAATGTGGCTAAAAAAGGTCCCCCAACCCTGTTCTGTATTCCTGCAAACCTAAACTCATTGTCAAGATTTGCATGTCAGAACTTCACAGTTGCTCACGCAAAGAGCTGCTGACTCCTGCTTGAAAAACAAAACCCTTTTAATTCCTTTGTATGTACAGTGGTACCTCTGGTTGCGAATGGGATCCGTTCTGGAGGCCCGTTCACAACCTGAAAAGAACGCAACCTGTGTCTGCGCGTGCGCGGGTCGCAATTTGCCTCTTCTGCGCATGCGCGTGACGTCGTTTTGTGCGTCTGCGCATGCGCGAGAGGTGAAACCCGGAAGTAACCCTTTCCAGTACTTCCGGGTCGCCGCAGGATGCAACCTGAAAACGCGCAACCTGAAGCAAACGTAACATGAGGTATGACTGTATCCACCAAACCCTGAAAGAGGAAGAGATATTGATAGGCTCAAGAGCAACTCTGAGACTCCACAAATCGGAGCTCCCTGAACCACATTAAAAACATTAACATAAGCTTTGGCTGCCTTTTGCAAAGAGGTGAAGGTGAGGTCAAGGTTCCCTGACACCTGCCGCCATAGCAGTATGTGCAGACTAAGCACCTAAGTAATTCCTATTGATCACCGGAGCTGCAGAATGAGACACCACGGGAACTTAATCAATTTTATGTCACTGATTCATTACACATTGATATTTTACCGGTGAGTTCTCATCCCTGCAATATCAATAGTAATAGAATACCAAAGCCCCTTGCTGCGCTAGCTCTTTTGTGTATATTTGCATGGATTTTCAGTCTAGGTCCATATCCGCTGTGGAAAGTGGAACCAACACCACATTTCAGCAGTGAATGAAGGCGTTATCAAACCACTCTTTTCAGCTGTAATTATGGATTTCTATAGGCAATAATCTCCTAAGCACCGGCCGTAGAGCAGGAGCAATGTTTACTTTCCTCTTCAGCTGCAAACTGAACAGACTCTGCATCCATCATCTGAAGGAGCTTCTTTGTGTGCCTCCTCCACATGAGGTCTGGAGGGTCGCAACCTGAGAACGGGCCTTTTCGGTAGTGGCTCCCCATTTGTGGAATGTTCTCCCCAGGGAGGTTTGTCTGGCGTTTTCATTATATATTTTTAGGCTCCAGGCAAAAACGTTCCTCTTCTACCAGGCCTTTGGCTGATTTAATATTCTATAGCCTTTTTAATGTGTCTGTGGGAAGGTGGGGTGCTTTTGTTTTTTTCTGTTTTGCTCTACTTATTTTCATGATTTTATCCTGTATTTTACCTCGTTAACTGCCCTGAGATCTTATGATGAAGGGAAGTATATAAATCTAACAAATAAACAATAAACAATAAACCAATGGAGCTGAGGCAGTTTGCCTCAGATGACCCTATCCCTGCCTTATGAGTTTCCCCCTTATCAATAAAAAGAATGAGACAGTAAAATACTATTTTCTTACTTATCGTAACTATTGTTGCTTCCCTTTAGGGTGTGGGAGTTCTCAAATACAATCATACCTCGGGTTACAGCTGCTTCAGGTTGCATTTTTTCGGGTTGCGGACCACTGAAACCTGGAAGTAACGGAATGGGTTACTTCCGGGTTTCTGAGGTTGTGCATGTGTAGAAGTGCTAAATCATGCTTTGCGCATGCGCAGAAGCGCCAAATCGCAACCTGTGAGTGCACAGATGTGGGTTGTGAATGCTGCGGGTTGCGAACGTGCATTCTGCATCGATCACATCTGCAATCCAAGCGTCCACTGTATTGTTTTTGTATTTCTTGTTTTTTCTTACATTTATATTCCATCCTTTTTTCCGTCAGAGAGCTGAAGGCAGCATAAAGTGAGTTTCCAGGCATACTCCCATTCAGACACCTACCCTTCTTCTTCTTCTTTGGCAATCACTCGTAGCCGAGTAAGATTGTCTTCCATGAACACAGTCCTAACAGTGAGTCCATAAGTGACTGTGGAGGCCAATTCTGGATCCACATGTCCTTCCACAGTGGGGACATAGGTTTCCGGATAGGAGTTGATCATGGTGAAGGTTTGCCAAGCGTGACTTCCTCTTAGCACGTTTCTCCCTTGCGTCCTGACCAGCCTAACGTCAGCAAGGCGGTGGCTTCATGTGCCTTCAGACCATACTTTGGGATCTTACTTTCTCAAAAGTGGCTGTGGAAAGAGGGTTTCAACTGGGGATGTAGTGCTTTGGGGAATTAAACCACTCCCTCTTTCTCTTTACCACAAATATAACCCGCCCACCTGCAAGCTGGATGCCATTAGCTGCACTGAAGGATGAAGCGCTGGCTAGTAGCTGCATTGGGGAAGACCACAGGCATTCTTCTTTTTGGCCAGTAGCAACCTGGGGGTGATTTAAATTAGGGACATGGTGTGGGAAGAATGGGTTAATTCACCCACCCACCACTGCATGCCCTGGTCAGATTTGCTACTTTGTTCGTTCAAACAATTTATAGGCTGCCTTTTAGGGCAACTGCCCTCAGAAGACGGCTTCCACACAAAATTAAAATATGGTTCTACATTAATGAACAATGAATACTTTACAAAAAACCGTGAAAGTGCTAAGGTAAAGCGAAATGTGTCAGGAGATATGATCTTCCAAGTTACTTGTGTGGAGTTTGCTCCTTAATCTTATCCATTTTCCTCCTACCCTCTGAGCCCCTTTTCCTTTCCTCCCATTTTTAAAAATCTTCATTGTGGGCCTTGGAGTAAGGATGGGCACTTTACTCACGTAAAGTTACTAGTGTGTTTTAGGTGCGTGGGTTAAACCACAGAGCCTAGGACTTGCTGATCAGAAGGTCGGCGGTTCGAATCCCCGTGACGGGGTGAGCTCCCGTTGCTCTGTCCTAGCTCCTGCCAACCTAGCAGTTCGAAAGCACGTCAAAGTGCAAGTAGATAAATAGGTACCACTCCGGCGGGAAGGTAAACAGCGTTTCCATGCGCTGCTCTGGTTCGCCCGAAGCGGCTTAGTCATGCTGGCCACATGACCCGGAAGCTGTACGCCGGCTCCCTTGGCCAATAAAGCAAGATGAGCGCCGCAACCCCAGAGTCGGCCACGACTGGACCTAATCGTCAGGGGTCCCTTTACCTTTACCTAATATTTTTTAAAGGTGTTTATATACTGCTTAATTACCAATGAATAAAATCAATTATAATTAAATGTAACACCCCCTCCCCCCAAAGAACCCCATCCTTAAAACCCCTAATTAAAAAAAGGTCTTTGTTCAACAGGGAGGAGGCCTGTCTAATCTATTCAGGAGGGAGTTCCACAGAATTAGGCCCACAATACTGAATGCACACTTCATGATGCTTCTATGATTCTATTTTCTTCACCATAGTATTTTCACCACACCATACAATTCACAGTGAACTGAAAGTGTTTTTACACAGAACCGTTATCTATCAGATGTACTGACTATCCTGTAGGGCTGTATGTGTGTAGTAACTACCGTATTTTTTGCACTATAACACTCACTTTTTTCCTCCTAGAAAGTAAGGGTAAATGTCTGTGCATGTTATGGAGTGAATGCCTACGGGTGGCGGGGGGATCTGCTGCAGTTGTGAGCAGAGGATCCATGGTTCCCCTTCCTTCCCTCCTCCGTGGCTCGCTTTGAAACTGCAGCGGGAGAAGAGCCGCTGAATGGGGAGGAGAGAGGGACAGAGAGCCTGCTTCTTTAAAGGAGCAAAGCGGGAGAGGAGAGGAGCTGCTTACACGAGTGTAAGCAGCTCCTGTCTGGTTGGCTCCTTTAAAGCAAGCAGGCTCTCTGTCCCTCTCTCCTCCCCACTCAGCTCGCTAAATAGCATTATTAGCAGCATCCTTCTCCACACACCCCACGCGTGCTCCTTGTCCCTTGAGTGCTTTTCCTTCCCTCCCCACTTAAAACGTGGTTACAAAGCATGGATCCACATGGATCCTCAGGATTTTTGCACTGGGTCACCCCAAATTCACCATCAGATCACATAGCATGTCCATGGCTACATCTTGCACCAAAAAAATCACGCACCCACTGTTGCCTGGGGCCGCAGTGGTGCAAAAACGTCGTTACAAAGCATGGATCCACATGGATCCTCAGGATTTTTGCATTGGGCTACTCCAAACTCACTGTCAGATCACATGTCTGGGGCCACAGCATGAACCACAAAAATCATACATCCACTGTTTCGTTTAGAATATATTTTTTCTTGTTTTCCTCCTCTAAAAACTATGTGCATGTTATGGTCTGGAGCGTGTTATAGAGCGAAAATTACGGTAGCTCTTTTACTGCTGTGTCATCTGAATCCTTTTGGTTTCTAATCTGCTTCGTCTCTTTAGATGCTGACTCAGCATTCCTCATTGCCTGCTGTGAAGATCCTCCCATCTTGCAGGAGGTATATCTCAGGGTAAGAGAAGGAGGATTATATATTTGGAGATTAATCCCAGGAAGTTTATCGCAGCAAAATTCACTTTGCAATGCACAGGTTTGGGTCATCAGAGTCAACATTGTTGTGCCATGTTTCTCACATATAGATGAGACTATGGATCTATAACCATAGAATGAAATTTTGTGTCTTTAACTGTGTAAGAGCTCTTTGGAACAGATGGAGATTTCCTGCCCACTCCTTGCTTACTGTGATCCTTATAGTCTGTAGCTAAGTAACATCGGAGGAAAGGGGGCATGCACCCACAGCGTTCAAAATAATTTATGTCACACGGAGAAATCCAAGTAGACCTTCTCAGCGTGCATCAAAATGAATCCATTATCCCAGTCAATCCTGAGTAATGACTACTAATTTGGGAAGCAGGTGCAGCTCTGCCCTCTGTTTTGATTCACTCTCCCGAAGTTCTTGAAGACATTTCTGAAAAGAACAGCATAGCATTTCACCTGCCTTCTGAAACACTGAGAAAACTCTTGTGCCCACTTCTCTCACTTTGATATTAACAGGGTATTTCTGTTGTCAAGACTAGGAGATTGGAGATCCCCTCTTGTGTCTCCTCTTCCCTTAAATCATGGTGTAAAGCAGGCAGAGGCAAACTCTGCCCTCCAGCTGTTTTGGGACTACAACTCCCATGATCCCTAGCTAACAGGACCAGTGGTCAGGGATGATGGGAACTGTAGTCCCAAAACATCTGGAGGGCCTAGTTTGCCTATGCCTGGTGTAAAGCAAGCTCTGCTGGCTTTTAGCAGGGAAATGGCAAGGCTGCCATCTTTTGCGGGCCCCAGGTCCTATGTCTGTGCTGGAGGAGACTCTTGAGAGTCCCAGGGACTGCAAGAAGATCAAACCTATCCATTCTGAAGGAAATCATCCCTGAGAGCTCACTGGAAGGACAGATCTTGAAGCCGAGGCTCCAATACTTTGGCCACCTCATGAGAAGAGAAGACTCCCTGGAAAAGACCCTGATGTTGGGAAAGATGGAGGGCACAAGGAGAAGGGGACGACAGAGGACGAGATGGTTGGATAGTGTTCTCGAAGCTACCAGCATGAGTTTGACCAAACTGTGGGAGGCAGTGGAAGACAGAAGTGCCTGGCGTGCTCTGGTCCATGGGGTCACGAAGAGTCGGACACGACTAAATGACTAAACAACAAGTTCCTATGTCCCATCCACACCATACATTTAAAGCATTCCTCTACCACTTCTACATATGTTCCAACTTTTTTCCATCCCAAATCTGGGAAACCTCTCCCACCATGCTGCCCCTGCTGCCCCCCGTCCTCCCAGGCTGCATCGGCCCACCACTCCCTTACGTTGGCCGGCTCTCCTCTGCTGCCACCACTGCGAGGCTGAGGCTTCCTTCGCCAGGCCTGCCATGGCCACCGGCAAACTTCTGGAAGTTGGCAGTGCGTTTCCGAAAGTTGGTGTCATGCTTCCTGAAGTACTCCAGGAGCTACGGTGGACCTCAGAGGAGGCCTCACCATGGTGACGGAGGAAGCGGGACACTCAGGATTGACACCAGAAGCTGGATGTCCATCTGGGATGTCCCACTCAAAGCGGGATGATTGGAAGTTATGCTCCGATAGTCATGGCTTCCACCAAAGCATGCTGGGAATGGTACCGTTAGGGGTGCTGAGAGTTGTTGGAGACTGCTGACAGAGCTACAGTTTCTGGCACTCTTAAACTATGTTCCCCGGGGTCCTTTGAAAGGGTGGGGGAACAATGACTCTTGAAGTTGCAGAAGAGTGCTTTAAATGTGGTGCATGGATGTGACAGGAGAAGAGTTTCCCTTCACTTAGAAGCTGTTTTGCTTGCTGCGTTTATGTGTGTCTGTCTGCTGTTAAAGGGTGGGGCAGGTCTGTCTTTTTCCAGTTTGTGTCAGTTTCATGTGCATTCATTCCTAAGTCCATTTTTGTCCATTTTAATGCCATTAATTAGCATAAAAACAGATCTGCATGGGGTTTTTTATATTTAAATACGCATTTTCTCACGAGAGGCAGATGCAAACTTTTTAAAGTGTTTCTAAACACCCCTACACAGAAGTTGCTACAAACTATTTCTTTCATGTTTCAATAATGCTATATTCATCATTTTCTTGACTCTATTGACATGTAGCACCTCTGGCTCAGTGTGGGTAATTGAGAGTTATGTAGCTGTCAGCTTTCTTACGGGTACATGGAAAATGATTTTGCTTACGTTGAATTGCTGCCTACTAGTTTGTTAACGCTATGTATTATGCATGTAAATGTTGACATATTTAAGAATGATTTCTGCATTAGTTATGGCCTTGGGTGCTATTGTGAGCTTACATTAGATAGCTGTGGCTTCTTACATACAGTGGTACCTCGGGTTACAGATGCTTCAGGTTACATACGCTTCAGGTTACAGACTCCGCTAACCCAGAAATATTACCTCGGTTAAGAACTTTGCTTCAGGATGAGAACAGAAATCACATGGGGGCGCTGCGGCGGCAGCAGGAGGCCCCATTAGCTAAAGTGGTGCTTCAGGTTAAGAACAGTTTCAGTTTAAGAATGGACCTCCAGAACGAATTAAGTACTTAACCCGAGGTACCACTGTATTTTGTAATCTATAAAACCAGGAATTTTTTTTAAATTACTTATTCAGAGTATGATCCTGCTAGCACTTTGTCTGTGTCTCTGCTTGAGAAAAGGTGATGAGGAACATGGCTACATACATTCAAAACACATGACTTCCCCCAAAGAATTCTGGGAACTGTAGTTTGTTAATGGTGCTGGGAATGCTAGCTTTGTGATGAATAAACTACAGTTCCCAGGATTCTTTGAGGGCAGCTGTGTGCTTTACATGTATGGTATGCACGCTGTTCATAACAGAGAGTGTGAGAGAGCAACAGACAGAAGTGAAGACAAAGAGAATTATTGGAATTATGACAATCTGGAGGACCTAGTATATTCCTCCTTTACATACATTCTGCAGAAAAAAATACTGTAACATAGATATACATGTAACAATTATATTTGCCGTGAAGAAGTGTGGAGCTGGCCATAAATCTTAAGAGTGTTTTGGGGTGGCTGTTATCTTGTGAAGTTTATGTACTAACAAAGATAAATGCCCTTTGCAAAAGATCTTGACACTGATGTGAATATATAATATTCGTGTCACTGATGATTTGCTAATAAACTAGGTAATGTGCAGTAGCAGCGTTTAATCGTGTGAGAGTCTGCTGATCCATGTATTTCCACCTTACACATTTTAGAAATGAAACATTCTGTGCAGTTGCAAACCACAGTCATGAAAACACAAACATTAGATTAGTCAAATACTGTGCTCATGGTTATTTTCTCTGTATTTGACATGTTACAAAGAAATCTCATGTTTGATTACTGATGCTGAATTATTATTATTTTTTTAAAAGCTTAGACTTGACAAAGGAGATCCAGGGATATCAAGATAAGAAAGCTGTCACCACTCCTCTTAGATTCTGGTTTAACAAAGGGATTTTCTAAAAATTAATTCCAGAGTTAGAAACATGCCCAGTTTGCCACTGCTTTCAGTTCATTTGGATCTTTGTTCCCATCCTGTCATATAATGATGTTAGCCTTGGTGCTGAACTTTAAAGCCCTAAACGGCCTTGACCCAGTATACCTGAAGGAGCGCCTCCACACCCATCATTCTGCCCAGACACAGGTCCAGTGCCGAGGGCCTTCTGCCGGTTCCCTCACTGCAAGATGTGAGGTTACAGGGAACCAGGCAGAGCACCTTCTTGGTGGTAGCATTTGCTCTGTGGAACGCCCTCCCATCAGATGTCAAGGAAATAAACAACTATCTGACTTTTAGAAGACATCTGAAAACAGCCCTGTTTAGGGAAGTTTTTAATGTGTGATGTTTTATTCTGTTTTTAATCTGTTGGGAGCCCCCCAGAGTGGCTGGGGAAACCCAGCGATGGGCGGGGTATAAATAAATTTTTTATTATTATTATTATTATTATTATTATTATTATTATTATTATTATTACTACTACTACTACTACTACTACTACTGTAAAAAGCAATGTGGTGTGGTGTAGTGGTTAAGAGCGGTGGACTCGTAATCTGGTGAACCAGGTTCGCGTCTCTGCTCCTCCACATGCAGCTGCTGGGTGACCTTGGGCCAGTCACACTTCTTTGAAGTCTCTCAGCCCCACTCACCTCACAGAGTGTTTGTTGTGGGGGAGGAAGGGAAAGGAGATTGTTAGCCGCTTTGAGACTCCTTCGGGTAGTGATAAAGCGGGATATCAAATCCAAACTCTTCTTCTTCTTCTTTAACCATAGATTATCCTTGTGTAGTGTTTTATACATGGGCACTGGTTAACCACAATGGGCGGGATCCAAACTTGCCTTTCCCACATCACAGAAGGGACTGAGATTCAGTTGAGGCTCCTAAAGGAGGAAAAGAAGTTCCACTTTCTCCTGCAGTCTCCATGGTAAAGCAGAAGGTTCCTCATCCTCTATAACAGATTTTCAGTGGTACATGAGTCTGCAAAGGAAAGGAGGAATTGATGAAAATCAACCACCTTCTTCCTTGGTGGAAGTGTCCCATACATGGAGTTCAGCTCATAGGAACTCTGAATCCAACCCCCATGCCAAAAATAAATCTTGATACGAGAGTTAACCCAGTTTGCACATCATGGTAAACCATGGAACGTATATGAGCGTGTCTGGATAAAATACTGCAAAAAAGCAGCTTGATGTGATTGTACACAGTGGCAGTGTTTGCATGGCGCAACAAACCATAGTTAATGGTTTTTGAATGGAGATATCACTCTTCCTTTGCCCCTTCCCTCTAGACAAGTGGAAGCAACAAATCATGATCCCTGGCTTAGTGTTACATCCGAGCCAGGGACTGTGGTTTCTTTTGGTTAAAGAAACAATGATCGATCAGCCAAGAATAAACATTGGCTTAACATTGTGGTTTCTTTGGAATGAAATCAACCGCAATTCATGACTTGGATGTGCTGCAAAGCCAGGAAAATCAGGATTTGTTTATCATGCTGGCTACAGAGGAGGAATGAAGTGGGAGCCTTCTGCGTAATAGTTAACTATGGTTTACTTTGATGTGCAAATCCTGACAGTGTGTACAAGCACATCAAGTTTGCTTTTTTGCTGTGATTTATCCATGTTCAACACTACACAAAAAGATTATTGATGCAATCCTGCTCACAGGCACATCAAAATCGCTTTGTTCATGTTTTATCAAAGCACACATGTGAATCGGTGGTATATGTTTGTGTATACCTAAAGGAACTGAATGCAGGAGCTAGGGTTGCACAATGCTCTTCATAAAATTCTGAAATAAAAAGTGGAGCAAAAATTATTAATGCATTTGGAACTCCAGAATCCATGGAGTAATTCAGATGAGGAGAATTTTGGTGCTCCCCTGGAAATAAAAATAGATTTGCTCTGGCATTTTATGTCCTCTTGGTAAGCTGTTTGCTGCAGTGATGGAAAAATCATTATACCTGGCAGTTGTGGGGTCTATGAAGGCACATGGTTTGTTTTCAGCTATAAGATTTTATAGATGATTCGCAAGCTGTCACGGTAGAGGACCCTTTGAAGCAAATCTCCTGAGGAACATCCACATGACAACTGTTTGGCAAATGAAAACAAATTGCCTTGTGCTGTAGAATGAAATTATAATGAAACAAACCTGACATTATATAAAGCTGCAAAACTAGGACCCACCAATAATAACCTTGAAGACTCTGAAAGATCATGAGAAAGCTGACAACTACATACACTTCGGAAATTGAGGAAGACATAAAGGTTTAAACTGATATAGTTTAAGGCAAAAGTAGATCAGGATATCTATTGGTGAAATCCTGGATTTGCAGCATGGAAGTAGTATGATGATTGAAATTGATTTCTCATTACCCACTGACTAACACTGAAAGTTGCAATGTAATTAGAATGGAACTGCAATGCCGGGGTGTATTAACAACACACAAATGCAATGAAGAAGATCCTTTTAAGAATGCTATGCAGTGCGCTTAAAAATGTAATTGCACCGTCTGAATACGTGACGGTCAAGAAGTCATGTTCCATGTTGCTTCTTCAGAATATAAATGCTTTTCAAGCATATGGCCAAATTCAAACACTTTTAAAGTCTCATTGATTTCAATGGGGGAGTTAAGCCTATGCTTAAATCTTTCTTACTGAAATCAACAGGACTTTTAAGATGCCTGACTTTGGCAATGGCCCGAATGCTTTTAAAAACTTAACTTCTGAAGGAACAGCATAGAAACAGGCAGCACTGGAAAAATATATTTGAGGGTGCAAAGGAGGGGTGATGGTGGAGGCAACTTGCTCAAACATGAACCTTTCTAAAAGTTACCTCCAATGCTAAACATATTCATTTTAGATATAAGCAATGCTGATTTCAGTAAGATATACAACCAAATAAGCATGCTTAAGATAAGCATGGGACGCAGGTGGCGCTGTGGGTTAAAGCCTCAGCACCTAGGACTTGCCGATCGAAAGGTCGGCGGTTCGAATCCCTGCGGCGGGGTGCGCTCCTGTCGTTCGGTCCCAGCGCCTGCCAACCTAGCAGTTCGAAAGCACCTTCGGGTGCAAGTAGATAAATAGGGACCGCTTACTAGCGGGAAGGTAAACGGTGTTCCGTGTGCTGCGCTGGCCTGCCAGAGCAGCGATGTCACGCTGGCCATGTGACCCGGAAGTGTCTGCGGACAGCACTGGCTCCCGGCCTATAGAGTGAGATGAGCGCACAACCCTAGAGTCTGGCAAGACTGGCCCGTACGGGCAGGGGTACCTTTACCTTTACCTAAGATAAGCATGCCTTATTAAAATTATAATTTAGGAGTTCATTCATTTTTTATTTAGTTTCTTCATTTATTTTTTAGTTAGCAGGTAGAGGCTGCTAAATAGTTTTTTTTTTTAATTTAATGAATATGGAGTAAAGAATGGGACTCCTTCTCAATCTGTCTTGCAGAAACAGATCGTATACAGATTTGTTTGTCCAAGCATGGAAGCTACACCTGTTCAACTTTTGCCTGTAAAAGTTACAGGAACTCCACTAGGGGGAAAAGTGGCAACTGCAGATACCAAGTTGTATCGAACATCTGTTGACATACGGTTCAGTAAAACAATCCATACAGCTCTAGTGATAAAACCAATCAACACAGATCAGGGCAGTGACACCAGCTATTATGACTGGTAGTAGGTGAGGATGAATGCACCAAACAGTTTGCTCTTTAGTTGGAATGGGAACCACACTCTGCTATAGACTTTTGCCAGCTAGAAGGCACGGTGGGGGGAGGATAGGCAAGGGAGTTTTCCGTGTGCCCTATGTGCCCCAATGCTGATGCCTCTGCATGGAAAATGACTCCTTTCAAAAGGTTTGGGAATATCCAGTTCACATGGACTTTCTGAAAAACCTACATAACAATGCAAATATGGGACACTGGTGGTGTCATGGGCTCCTTAACTCTACCAGGATCTGGCATGCACCCAAGAGGAGGAAGGAGAAGGAGCAAATGGGCATCTGGAAGGTGGACACTCAGGGATGAAGCAGAGAGGTCCTCCCTTTGTGACTTTGGATGTCATAGAGGAGATCTATGGTCTCTCTCTCCTCTGTCCTTCCTGCAGAGTGTGAGCCTCCTCAGGGAACAGGGAGGACTTTGAGCAGCCAGAGGCATGGGCTGAGTAAGACGAGGTGGCAGAGCCAGAGGTAAAGGGGCAGGATACATTTGTCACCAACAAACACACCCACCCAGATTGGATCTGGGTTCCATTTTCAAGGTGGGCATAATTTAGCCTCTAGGAGTTGAGAAAGGCCACATTCGTGAGACGATTTGGTGAGGACCTGGCTTTTTAAAAAGGCCTGTGGTTAAATTTGTTTTGTTTTGTCCTTTGCCAGACCAGTTCTATGCAATTTATGTGCTGCTGGTATCTGTTAAAGCAGGTTGGATATTGTAAACATAAATTTGAATGTATATACTGGTGTGTGTGTGTGTGTGTGTTTTAAGAGAGGTTATGGGTTAAAAATACTTTTACTACTGTTTGTTGGCTGCTTTGATTCTCTTAGGAGAAATAGGCATGATAGATTTTTAATTTTTTTTAAAAAAGAAAGAAAGATGTGATTCTTCTCAAACATAACAAAGTAGTCCTATTTGGGAGCTACCACATTGAAGAAACTTCTATTTTATTTACATGACACAAGATCTGTATTCATGATATTGCCAATTGGGAGATGTTAGCAACTGTGGACCCTTCAAAAATAAAATTTAAAAATCAAGAGCACATCAAGGAAAACATAGTTCAAGTATGTTGTTTGGCATTAAAAAAAAAACCCGGGTGAAAGCTTTAGATTCAGTATGGTACTTTACATATGGGGATGACAGACACAGGTAATTTTCAAACATTACTTTGCAATGTCTACCATTGCAAGTAGGTTTTTTTTAAAAAAAAGTTAAAAATTAAAGGTTGCTTCAAATTGTTTGGTGACAGCATTGAAAGAACTATAAAATCACAAACCTTTGTCATGGAGAGAGAAGCTAGCATTCAAATTAGCAGAGGGGAAATTTCCCATGTGATCTCATGCACTGCCTTATGCTTTGAAGCAACACAATGGTGGACAATTGCAGGTTTGTGCATTGTTGTCATAGAGACTGTAATTTTGGATCTCTAAAGAAGCACGTTATATGTGTATGGCATTAAGAACATTGTGCAAGGATTGCCTGAGTTCATTCAAGAGGAAAAGTGGAAGCTTTAAATTCACTTGTGTTTTCAGCTGCGCATGGTATTATTAGAACTCCAAAATAACTAAAAATAAGGACAGGGTAGCATTAAAATTAAGCTGAATAAATTTCAGCAGGATTTGCGTGCATGTCATGGGAGCAATCCGAAGAGGGCAGTGTGCTTAAGACTGCAATCACAATCTTACTTCCTTGGAAGTGAAATAAATAGGACTTCTTCCAAGTAAATGGATGGGGACCCAGAGAACTACAGGCAGAAGAGAAGGGATGGAGGTTGGCAGGGCACCTGCTTTGCATGCAAAAGGTCCCAGCTTCATTCACCAGCATCTTCAGGTAGACCTGGGAATGATCTTTGTATGAAAGAACTCCTGCCAGTTAGCGTAGACCAGGGTTTTCCAAACTTGTGCCTCCAGCTGCTTTTTGGACTACAATTCCCATCATCTGTGAATGGTCCTGCTAGCTAGGGATGATGGGAGTTGTAGTCCAAAAACTTCTGAAGACCCAAGTTTGGGGAACCCTGGTAGACAATACTGGGCTAAGTGGCTCAATGGTCTGATTTGGTATGAGACAACTTAATCTGCTTCCAAAGCTTCTGCATGTTATGAGGCTCCTCAGAATCTGATCTACTTTCTCCCATATCTCCTGAAAAGTCACTGCAGGAAGCAAGTCTATGGAATAGCCGAAGTGTGTGCATGGATAAGGCTTGGGCACACATACTAACTATTGTGGGGTGGGCACTATGTAGGACCTCAGAGATAAAGCTGGTATCTCTGCATGGGTCAATTCCTGGCCAATGCTGATAAAGACTGATGAGAAATCCCCACTTAAAAGGCTTGTTGGGAGAGGAAGAACTACAACAGGCATTGAAAAGAGAAAAAAGATAGTATCAATTTTGTGTGTGTGTATTTGCAAATATAACAATGAAGGAAAACATTGCCTCTTGATGTTGACAATAAAAACATCCTATGAATCGTAATTTAAATGCATGGATTAATATAGGCAGTCCATGTTGAAATAAGCATTTGAATGAGATTGATTATATGCATATAACAAACAGGAAGGAGTTCCAAAGGGTTGGTGCTGCCATATTAAAGGTACAATTCTTGCATCATATGGAATGGTATCCTGTAGAGCACAGCAGCCAACTGGGTGCCTAAGGAGTGACACGGTCTTTTAAACCTGGAATCATAATATTGAAAGGTCAAGAAGACCATGCTACTGCAGCTTTGGTTCCTCTTTAACATGGACAGGTTCAGGATTCTGAACCTTTGGACATTTTCACATATTTATCCACAAAGGATCTCAAAAGTTCTTGGCCAAGGGCGTCCCTCTATATCTTATGCAAATACACCCACACAGCTGACAGCCTGTTTACCACTGCATAAATGCATGCACGGAGTCACAAAGCTAAAAACGGAGGAGGGAGAAGCCTGAGCAATGAGGGAAAGGAGATGGTAAGATAGATAGTTACAAGAAAGCTCTTCCAGATGGCAGGAGCTGTAAAGCAGAGAGCACAAAGGGAATGGTAATTACACCCATATTTTGGGGAAGGGGGTGTGTGGCTGGAATCATTCAGAAAGATGGAAGAGCATTGCATTTGCTAGGCACAGCTGTACCACCAAAAGCAGAGCTATAATTGAGCTTGCAACTGAAAACAGAAAGCTTTGTTTCCATCAAGAACCTACTGAGACTAGAGAAAGCCAGACGGGAACTCTCAGCATATTTTCCTGGCACTGCACAGATCCCTTCCTGCTGTGGAAACTCAACAGAGAGCCTCCACTACTTAGGAGGTGATGAATGAGGATGTTGTTGATGGGATCCATTGGATTTCTTGATGGAGGAATCCATTGTTCTGTTTGAATTCTGATTTTATAGTTTTAACTCATTTTTAGTCTTATTGTATTGGATCTTCTGCACAATATTCAGAGCAGACTGTGATTAAGCAATATAAAGCTTGTTGAAATAAAATAAACAAACAAACATGTTTGTGGAAGGGACTCTGTTTCTTTCCTTTGCAGTTCTAGCCATGAGGCATTCCCCAACATACATGAACATTTATCTGCTGTCTGCCACTGAAACTTGTTCAGAAGGTACTATTTATCTATCTGATTTCCACTATGCATTTCATATTTCCAGAAATAATCGTTCACTGTAGAGCTGAAGGAGATTAGTTTGGAGGAAGAGAAAAAAACTGTGATAAATGCCCTCTGTTGCGTTACTTTATCTTGTTCCTCAAATCAATGAGTGCTAACCCATGGCTCTTCCAGACTGGTTTTGTCTGATGTATCTAGTGGCTATTGATTATATTTTGGATCCCTCACCACGAAGGTAATTAAGCCCGTGTTGAAAGATACTTTGCCCCGAAGACTTGTTCCTTAGGGTGGATATTTTGAGGGATATTTGTGTGACCTGTGAGAGAAAGCAGCCCTGACCTTAAAGTTAGGAAAAGTGAGATGTTGTCAGGGCTGGACTGTAGGCCTGAGGTAAACCAGGAGCTGAGAATAAGCAGTCACTGAAGAAACTGGAAGTCAGGACTCAGGACCAATCAGGTGGGATGGTCAAAGAGAAAGCTGACACACCACAGCTCAGGAAGATGTTGGTGCTCAAGCAAGGCTCAGCTGGAACAGGAAGTCCTCTTATACTCTTTCCTGTCCAGGAGGATCTAATGGCAGCCAGAGTGGATGAAGTGAGTCCAGAAGGTTATTGGCTGAGAAACTGCAACCTGTAATTCAATGCCTTACCACATGGAGGGTCTGCATACAGGTGCAACAACTCCTAACTGGTGAGCAATTTCAGATGCTCAATTTCGGGCACCATTTTAGGACATCAGTGTGGCAGTTGTTTCATTAAACCAACCATTACAATGTCCAACAGTGGTGAGAGGGAAAGGTACTCTTGATATGTTCATTGATAGGTTGTTCTTTGTTACTACTTCATTTAACCAAGGACTGAGCTTAGGCAATAGGTTCGAAGTAAGCCCTCTTATCAAATCAAGGCATTTCTTATGAAAAATGACTTTGAGTATTCTGTGGATTTATTTATTTTTACAGGTACGGGTGACAGTTCCTGCTCGCTGTGCTCTATTGGTTTGACCATTTGGGGTATAAGAGATAAATAAGCAGCTATGCAGGTGCCCTCTTCACCCATGCTGTCATCAAAGGAGATGATAAATGTGAGGTAAGGAAGGGAAGGAACTGAAGCATTATCCAACTCTACAACAATATAAAAACTACAATAAAATATTGACAGGCATATACACTATATTTTACTGAATTGGAGCTTGGAAACACTTAATAGACATGAATGCTTAGTGAGCTGGACAGTTTAAAATCAATAATATCACCTGTTAAGAGAGACCTATATAGATTTTTCGTTCTTTGTCATTGGACTGAGATGTCATTTCTATAAACTAAATGCAAACTCATTTTCATAAGGCAAGGAGATAAATATTACAGGGTTGTTGTTTTTTAATGCTGATTCTGCAGACTTCCTTACAGCACAATCCTTTACATATCTACTCGGAAGTAAGTCCCATTGAATTAAATGGAGCTCATTCCCTAGTAAGTATGTTTAGCCTTATCTTTTGGGTGACAAGGTTTCTGGCTCCATTTAGGTATTATCTAATGTTTCTACCCTTTAAGCTGCTTCAATATTTGCAGATCTTTGCTCATGAATTGAGACTCTCTACATGCTGTGCCATACAGGGAAGTGTTTTTTGTGTAGGAAGCATAACCCTTGAAGTGACCCTGAGATTTAATCATATTTCCTTTGAATCCAAGAGGTTTCTTGGCATTGATTTTGAAAACAAAATAATTGTGCCCTTTGTGCCTGTATTGTTTATAGGAAGTGTTACTCTTTCCAAGAAGCATATCACATCAGGCCTGG
Source organism: Podarcis muralis (assembly GCF_964188315.1). Classification (NCBI taxonomy): domain Eukaryota; kingdom Metazoa; phylum Chordata; class Lepidosauria; order Squamata; family Lacertidae; genus Podarcis; species Podarcis muralis. Next base: position 102,424,919 of record NC_135655.1, on the reverse strand, counting down.
AAGAAACTGTTGCTGGGGTGTGTGTTTTTGGCTATTGTTGAAAATGATTGATAGGAGAGTTAAGCACATTCTTAAAGCTATCCCAGTGGAAACAGTTTTCCTGAGCCATGTTCATAGTGTTACTGTTGTCACGCTGCTGCAATTTCCTTTTCAGGTGGAGATACGCAAAAGGTGTGACACGACAGTAAAATGCTGGAGGAGAATAACTCACACACATATAAATGGCAAAGAAGTTCATTACAAAGTACAAAGGTCCTGGGGTCCTCACCTCCATACAGATACCATACTTCAAAGTGCAGTAATACAAGGACAGGGAGTGATGAACCAATCTCAACAGTTATAATTCCTCACTATTCCACCCTCTGAATGTCCAGCCCGGGTCAGAGGAATGTGCCACAGCGTAGGCACCGGCAGATATTCCTTGTCGACCTCCCCGCTGCGCCACTCTGCTGATAAGCAGGCGAGGTCTCGGCGATTCTTCTCAGATGTGTGAGGGGAACACACCGTTCATCCTCTCTCCCCTTTGGTGTCCCCCAGGGAGGGGAAAGAAGCAGACAGAAAACTATTTACATCCTTTATTTCTGTCTCTCACATCAGTACAGAGAAACATGTCTGCACTCAACAACAGCAAGAAGAAACTCCGCCCAAGTACTTCCAGTACAGGTCATATGACACACACACTGAGCTAACATCCGGTGCTCAGTACAGAATGGACTGCCCCTTTGTTTCCATGGCAACAGTCACAAACATCCTGTCTGGCTTTCCAGCCACAAGCAGCTGACTGAGCTGCTGGAGCCTTTGCTTGCTGCAGCATTGGTGCTTTATGGTAACATACTCCCCCTAAAGTATCAATGCTTGCCGCGAGCAAAGCGTCATCCAGAGAAGAAAACAAACAGTTGTTATACTTATAACATTCCCCTGTTGTTTCAGTTCCACCCTTGGAACTACCCGCCACTGGTTTAACCAATGTACCTCTCTGGTTGTGTGACTTCGCATTACCTTGGTTACCAACTCTCTGTTGTGCCTTTGTCTCTGACTCAGACACAGCTTCAATCTGTCCTTGATCGTTTACAACAGCAACATATGCTAGGTTAGCAAACTCCTTTGAATACCTCTTGGGTGGTACACCCTTCGTTGCTCTCTCAGACCTACGTAAGAGTTGCTTCTCTTCTCTGCTATCTGGTTCAGCCTCTGAACTCTCTGGAGAACCAGTACTAAGCTTAATCAGTGGTTCATCCTTCTCTTCTGAGGGTCTAGTCATTATTTGAGATTTCCTCTCAATGACTGTGACAACTGAGCTGTCTGAGCTATCGCTGTCATCATCAGTACCACTGAACTCAATAAGATCAAACTCATCATCATCAGAATCATCAGAATCCTCTGTGGGAAAAGTGTGAACAATCACTCTCTCCTGTTCAGGAGCACTCTCTAGAAATTTTGTGAGAATCACCTGACCAGATTCAGACAAAATTACTCTATAGAGACCTTTTTCATAACCCACAAAAATGCCTCTGGCATTCTTTATCCCACCTGGAGCTTCTGTTCTCACATGAGACCCGAAAACCTTAAAATAGGCAACAGAAGGTTTTCTATTGAACAGCTTCTCAAAAGGAGAACATCCCAACTCTGTTGAGACTTTTCTCAACCACACATGAAGATAGGACGCTAACGACTCGGCCCAATATTCATGTGGTAAATGTGAACTCAGCAATTGCGCATGCATCCCCTTTTGCAATTCTTTGTTCACCCTAACACAGACACATTTCTTCCATGCTTCTTCGGAACTAGCAAGTTTGTGTCTTATCCCTTTTCCATCCAGGAACCTCTGGAAATCCTGTAAAAGAAAAATTGGCTTGTCATCTGTGAAAAGACAATCAACGTTAGCATCATGCATACTTCTAACCTTGTCACAAAACTCCTGAAACTTTTCTAAAGTTTCCTGCGGTTTCTTCATCACATAAACCCAAGAATAATTAGTGTAACAATCAACACACAAAAGGTAATATTTTGCACCGCCTCTAGATGGTTCTAAAGGACCAATCACATCAGCATACACCCGCTGAAACGCTCTGTCGACCTTGCTGGTCACCTTCCTGGTGCTCTTGTTGGTCATATCTGCAAGAGAAATTTCGTTAGAATCAAAAGAATTACATTTCATGTAATCACTTTGATCAAAAGTCAACAAATACAGTCCATCTTTCTCTTTGGCAGTAAGAAACAGTTCTCCATCTTTGTAGATCTTGCATCTTTTAGCATCATAGTACAGTTTTAGTCCCTTCTTTGCAATCTGCGAAGCACTCAGCAGACTAAATCTCAGTTCTGGAACCAGGTAAACATCGCTTATAGTCAAGTTCAGACTCTCAAGATACACAGTTCCAATTCCGGTCGCTTCCAGTTCTTGACCGTTGGCTTGTTTCACAGTGAAGCTTTGCTTCTTCAACGTCGAAAACAGTTGTCTGTGTGGGCAGAGATGCTTCGTTGCACCCGTGTCGATTATGAAAGCGTTCCCAACATCTGGCGTGGTTCCTTTCGCCATCATAGCCTTTGCAGGTTTCACCTCGCACTTGGTATGGCTTTTGCTTGATGCCTCAGGCTTTGCTGAGCTGTTCTTGGCTCCTTTTGACTGTCGCGGCTTCCTACAGTTCCGCTGTAGATGCCCAGTCTGTCCACAATTATAGCATCTGACGGCGCTCAATGCTACAGCATGCTCTCCAGTAGCATTAGCAGTGGGAAGATTTGAACTCTGTTCTTGCCTCCCCCTGTCCTTCACTTCCAGTGCAGCAAGTCTGTCGTGTTCGTTCAGGACCACCGCACACACTCTCTCCGCGGTTAACTGAGCCGCCGGTAGCGAACCAAGCTGACTGGCAACGGATTTGTAAGTCCGATTCAGGCTGTTTATCATCATGAAGCAAAACACTTCTTCCTGTAGACGAAAATTGCGTTCCACCATCTGTTGACGCAAAAACTTCATTTCTGTCAGGTGCGCTTGAACATCTCCATCAGGCGCTAATCTCAGATTGGTCAACTTCTCAAAATACAGCAACGCTGAAGAACCGGCATCTCTCTGATGCGTTGTACGCAGCGTATCCCAAACCTCTTGCGCATGTTCCAAATGCTGAATATGCACCAATTGATCATCTGAGACGCACAGAATTATAGCAGTCCTAGCCTTCACATTCTGTGACTCCCAAGCACGCGTTGGTGCTGCAGGGATGGGGTTCTCAATCACCTCAAACAGTCTCTGATTCTGCAGCAGGGCCTTCATCTTTACAGACCAAGATGAATAATTGTCATTGGTCAGGAGGGGTGGAGAAGGCAGGCCTCCCCCCTTCTTAGCATCCATTTTGAGTCCTTGCATTGACTCTAAAACACAAGCCTCTAAAATCCAATAGCTGGCTTGTTTACACTCTTTGCACCTGGCAGTTCTGACACTGGCTGCGTTGGAAAGTCCCTTCCACCAGTTCGTGAGGACCTAGTCATAACAAAACTTTGTTTTCGCCTCTCTGAGGCATAGACTGACTGTCCAGCCCTCTCGAGTAACTTTCCAGTCCTCCTTCACTGAAGGACGTCGCTTAGCAACAGTGCATATCTCTCCTCGGACAGGAAACCACAAAAATGCTTGGCATGCAGGCCTCTTCTAAGTTGGAGCTGCTTTCCCACACACGCTCTCCGTGAAGCAGAGAATGAATCAATCTGCATTCACACTTTTAAGCCCTTATAATATCTCATACCTTGGGCATCGGCTTGGCTGTCAGCTTCTTCTGGTCAGCTTCTGGCTGCAGAGAATCAGCCTCTCACAACAGGCTTCCATGGAGCAGAGGAGGATTCACCAGCCTCTCATGCAGATGTCCGATGAATCGCAACCATCCTCTGCTACCACTGTTGGAATTCTGCCCGGGTCAGAGGAATGTGCCACAGCGTAGGCACCGGCAGATATTCCTTGTCGACCTCCCCGCTGCGCCACTCTGCTGATAAGCAGGCGAGGTCTCGGCGATTCTTCTCAGATGTGTGAGAGGAACACACCGTTCATCCTCTCTCCCCTTTGGTGTCCCCCAGGGAGGGGAAAGAAGCAGACAGAAAACTATTTACATCCTTTATTTCTGTCTCTCACATCAGTACAGAGAAACATGTCTGCACTCAACAACAGCAAGAAGAAACTCCGCCCAAGTACTTCCAGTACAGGTCATATGACACACACACTGAGCTAACATCCGGTGCTCAGTACAGAATGGACTGCCCCTTTGTTTCCATGGCAACAGTCACAAACATCCTGTCTGGCTTTCCAGCCACAAGCAGCTGACTGAGCTGCTGGAGCCTTTGCTTGCTGCAGCATTGGTGCTTTATGGTAACAGTTAGAGCTTCATCAAACTTCCTCCCAACCTAGGATCTCACCTTAGGCCAATGTCTCAGAAGACCACCTCTCACACTGGCTAACTATAGAAACCCTACCAGCAGGGGTCATCCCAGCCCCATGTCTTTCTGAAGTGATGACTCAAAGGGAGAGGCCCCTTTGGAGTCACCCATGTCACTACACAACTGCTGGCGATTTCCTGCTGCATGTAGTTGGGGCTCTTCTTAAAGGCAGAAGACCCGCTTCTAGGTACCCCATCGTCCTACCTACTGCCTTCAGATGTTGCTTCCAGGCCTCCCCTCCTGTTCTCACAGTGGCAGGCCTCCATGCTTGGTCTTCCTGAGTCTGCTGCGGGCAGACACATGTTGCTGAATTATCTCCTCTCACACTCTCTTGTCACTTGCTCTTGTCAGTTGCTTCTCCCGCACTCTCTTGTCAGTCCCCAAACTTGGTCCTCCAGATGTTTTAGGACTACAATTCCCATCATCCCTGCCCACTGGTCCTGTTAGCTAGGGGTGATGGGAGTTGTAGTCCCAAAACATCTGGAGGACCAAGTTTGGGAATGCCTGTGCTAGAGGCTTTGAATCGAGTGGCATTGCTGTCGGACTATTAATATCTCCAAGCATTCCTTATCCCTCAATCCCTTGGCCCTAAATCCACAATGTATGTTTTTTTTTAAAAAAAAATCTTTCGGTTTTCAACATATGCGCTCTTTCTCTCTCCATGTTGTGGAAGAATGTGTTATAAATGGGATGGCACGAGCTGTATTTATCCAGACATTTGTACTCATAAAAGCCTGATACTTTAAACATTATGCGTGCACACACATTTATCTATACTGAGTGATTTAAGCAACACAACCTCTCATTCCTTTATTTTATGTTAAATTCTCAATAGTATATGAAGCACTCCCTTTCTGCAAGCTGGAAGAGCAGATGGGGTAATTTAATTCCTTTAAACTGTTGGATTTGTGACAGAGACATACCATGTAGCGAAGGGTTCCATCTGGCATGCACATTGGCTGTTGCAAAGATGCTTAGTAAGATGAGGTCAAAACAGATGTAATGGCATTGGCATGGAATTAGTGAAAATATGCTCTTGCTATTTTTGAAGAAATATGGTGCCTCTTGCAGTTACTCATTTGGTCTCTAGCCGTAGCTCAATGAAACCAATGGGAGTCCTTCCAATGATTGCACTGTACCCTTAGGCAAGATTATACATTACCTTGGCAGACATGTATTCCCGAATCCATATTTGCCAGCAGAGTACACATGCAAGAACAGAACGAGTATTTGTAGGAGGCAATCAGGCAGTGAGAATGAAGCTTAATCCTGCCTATATGCACTGATTTTCACCCGCAGTTGCTAGGCAGGTTAATGGCATGGTTTCTGATGCAATGCTATAGTTTAGTGTTAAGAAATCACCTTCCTCCTCCCTTCTCCTGCTCTGTGGTTGCTGTGAGGCACCTGCTTCCATTTCTAACTAACTACAGCTTGATGTTTCATCCAAACTGGGAAATGCAGTTAGTTCTAACCATGATTTATCTGTGCAGAATCCTAACCATGTTTTGAAGTTGGCTTGTTAAACCAAACCAACTAATACTGCAAAGATGTTCTCAAATTCCTGGAAGAAGAGAAATAATAATAATAATAATAATAATAATAATAATAATAATAATAATAATGATGATGATGATGATGATGTACCCCGCCCATCTGGCTGGGTTTCTCCAGCCACTCTGGGTGGCTTCCAACGAAGATTAAAAATACATTAAAATGTCACACATTAAAAACTTCCTTGAACAGGGCTGCCTTCAGATGTCTTCTAAATGTCAGGTAGTTGTTTATCTCTTTGACATCTGGTGGGAGGGCGTTCCACAGGGAGGGCGCCACTACCGAGAAGGCCCTCTGCCTGGTTCCCTGTAACTTGACTTCTCACAGTGAGGGAATCGCCAGAAGGCCCTCGGCGCTGGACCTCAGTGTCCGGGTAGAATGATTATGAATTACCTGGCCCAAAAAATATGTTAACAACAGCACCTGTCAAACTTCTCTGGAAAGAGCATTCCACAAAAGGGGTCACCATTAAAAAGACTCCTTCTCTGGTCACCTCTTTCCAAACTCCTGCCTGGGTGGAAGGGAACACAGCTAGGTTCACATGGAAAAAGGTGTTCTGCTAGGTATTGGGTGTCCCAAGCTATGCACAGCCTTATATTCCAGCTGCTGAAAGATACGGGAAACCATATTACAGAGAAAATCATCAAAGAAAATCTAAATGGTGAAGTACAGAAGGCACTGCAGGGATTTTATGTATGGTTGAGGGAGAAAGTAGAAAGCCAATGTGGGATTGTATTCTACATAGCTTGGACACATTGAATGAAGCCTTCTTAAAACATGCTTTCATTTCACCCATAAGAATAATATTGAAAAATGTTAAGATTTTCTAACAGGGCTGTAGGATAAAGTCAACACAGTCAGGTTTTCTCCCTTCTTAAAGGAAGAGCCTGCTAATTCACCAGCTCTTTTATAAGCGCTGCAGAAGAAGTCAGGGTAAATTTGTTAAAACATATATGACCCCTATTGGGATAGTAAGCTAGTTCATTTAGCTTGCACTGACACGTCTAATTGAAAGATCCCTGATTTAGCTGAGAAAGGGGGTTATGTTTGTTTACTATCCTATATTTTTGTCAACAGGTCAAAATGGCTCTCCAACACAAAACACAAAATAACCTATTGATCCTGGCTGAAGATAAAACTAAAATTCCAAATACAAATTATTCTGATCATCGCTTCTCACCACCACCACCCAGGGAATGGAGTTTCAGAATAAGCACACTATCTACTGGCTTCATAAATATGCCCAGAAGCCTGCAGTGAAATCTAAAGCATATGTGGAAGTTCTAGGTCATTGCAGACTGTAGGTAGTCATGGGGGAGAGGCAAGCTGGAGGCATCTTGCTCCAGGGGTTCCATTGACCACCTTCAGTATCCGTGTTGCTTGGAATTTTCCCCTTTAGGTCATGAACCAATGTACAGAACAGGGCTCATGGAGTATTTGTTATACAGAGTACAAGAACTGATTACCACAACAAAAAGTGCTCTGCCCAATTTTGCTGAGTTCCTCCTTCCCCCTCAGCTACAACAATCCACCACCTTCAGGGTTACCAACCCTCAGGAGAAGTTTTCTGGGGGAACTGGAAGGGGAACTGCCAAGGGGAGGAAGAGGCAGATAATCAGCTTCAACCAATTCTCTTCCACCAGTGTTTCCCTGTGATTTCCCTAGGCCATAAAAACATTTTAATTTATGTTTCAATGTAGTAGAAGGAAACATTTATTGTTGAGACTTCTTCCACACACAGGAATTACCCAGAGATTTATAAAAGAATTTATATCCAGGCTATTTGATACTATGTGACTTGAATTTCCTCTTCTGTGGAACATGTTAAGCTGGTTAGACAAAATTTATTTCTAGTGCACCTCCGTTGGATGAGCATGGATACGCCTTTTACTCCCCCCCCCCCCCAATTTTTGTGACAGTTTAGTAATGTTCTTTTAAAATGGGTTGTGTATGTCCATTTGCCCTTCTAGAGTGGGCAGCTTTGTGGGCAGTCTCTTGTGAACTGGCGTATGGCAGGCCAGATTATCCCCTGCCGCCCAAATTGGCCAATGGTGGCAGGGCCTTGGGGGCATTCCTCTGAGAGTGGGATCGACTGCCCAATGGTGGCACTCGGCCCCATGCCCAGGGCCAAGATAATTTTCAGCCTGCCAGGCCATTCGGCTTCTTCTTTGCTTACCCACCCTCTCTTAGTTCAGGGTGTTGCTTACAGTACGACCTTGCTATGGACTACATTGGTCGTCGTAATGTGGGGCCAGGCAGGAATTTTTCCATTTGGCAAATTGGCACCAGCCATTTGGTTCATCACCTACATCATAGCAATCGTCACAACTTTGTTTTCATCAGGACCAAGAGCTGACCTGCTCCATGTGTAGGTCAAACATTTGAAACTAACACTTCAGTCATTCACTATCTTTAGTTCTAAGTTTCAGGGGAAGATGTGGTCATGTGAATGTTTTTTCTTCGAAAATCATAATTCCAATTTTCTTATTTAAATATGAATGATCCTAGTCATTGTTCTTTGGCCAATACCAATACTAAGAAAAGGGCCTTATCATAGGAAAGCTTTGATGAATGCCCAGTATAAACAACAACAACAACAACAACATCATTGTCATCATCATGATCATCATCATCAACAACAACAACCAAGTTTCCAAACTAAGAGACTCATGTATGTTTTAAACGAAACACGTTCACATCTTGATTTGCATCTTGAGAAGAATACAATCCACTATGGAGAATTAAAAAACAACAACCCCACACCATATAGTTGACTTAATAATCTCTACTTTCTTGCCAAAGGAGCTTGGAATGCTGCAATACAGAACGACACTTAGCACAGGTACCCCTATAAATAATTAGGCATATAATATTTCCACAGCTGTTCAAAACCAGATGTTTTTGCTTTTTTAGGATTAAAGTAACTTCCTTCCTTTTCAGGGAGAAGAGCCAAGTCTGTCAGGATCTATAAACTCATCTTGAAAGGAGTAGACAAGTTTGGAGAGACCTAAATCTGAACTTAGATGTCCAGAGACTCTTAGGAGAAAGAGTGCAATAAAGTAGGCCAATAGTGAAATCAGAATATATTTAATGTGACTAGAGTCCTTTCTTTAAAGGAGAAGCCGAGAAATGACTGAGGGCTGCTTCAGATGTGGGAGATTCTTACCTAGAAATTGTCACCATGCAGGAAACACCCCCCCCAAAAAAAACCCCTGTTGATTGCTGCATGTGACTATCACATATACCCATACAACTCTGCCTATATTGCTGCAATCCTTTCATTTGCATTCAATATGATTTTGTGACAGGAAACCAGATGCTGTTTTTAAGATTGAAGAAATTATGGAATAGTGTGAAATCACATGATTGCATATCCACCCCTCCACATATTAAGCATGGGCACTTTGTGATAATGGCCCAAACTTCAGTGATTGCCCATCACCTAAGGTAGCATACATTTTGGAAATAAGATATTTCATGTTTATAATTGAAAATGCATCAGCATCTTAGCTATGTCTGATGTTTTTGTCAGGCTTTGCTCATTCCTGAAGTAGTGTAGTCCTAATCTTCAAATATTAAAAGAGAAGTTTTGGGCTTGCTATTAGTTCCTCACTATATCATATGATGTACACCATCAGGCTGTCATTGTTCATCCATCTTGATGCTAGATATTCTCTGTGCTGTGTCTGAATTCCACATAACATATACAAGACCTTACTTAATTTTAAACATCCCCTGCTTGCCCCCATTTCTCATACAATAGTGTGGACAAAATTGCTAAGCCAGAGTATATCCACCTAAATCCAATGGTTTCAATGAATCTGTATATTTGCCTTTTAGCTTAAGTGGTTTACAAATGTTGTCTTCAGTCTCATATCTGTTCTGAATCTGAGCCTGTTTTGGAAGTGCTATATATCTTTTAAATTACATTGCGTTATATGAAAGAAATATAGTTGTCTTTGAATGGAGATTTGGAGAGATTTTATAGCATACTCCCAGAGGCAACAAGGGGGATCTGAAGGTATTTAGTATTGTTTTGATTTATGTTACACTGGCTGACTCAATTTGTTGCTGCTCTTGGCCAGTAATATGTTATCAAGGCAAGTACCAGTGCAAGTAGATAAATAGGTACCACTGCGGTGGGAAGGTAAACAGTGTTTCCATGAGCTCTGGCTTCTGTCACGGTGTCCCGTTGTGCCAGAAGCTGTTTAGTCATGCTGGCCTCATGACCTGGAAAGCTATCTGTGGAGAAACGCCGGCTCCCTTTGCCTGAAGCTAGATGAGCACTGCACCCCATAGTCGCCTTTGACTGGACCTAGCCATCCAGGGGTTATTTATCTTTTACCTTTATGCTATCAAGGCATCTAATGGTTTTTATGTGATCTTTTTTATTTTATTGTCAAACTATAGCAGCATATATTACTTTGACCCACCACTAGCTGCATATGCCTCAAAGGTCCTAATTTGAGAACCTCTTCCCAACACCAGAACTCAGCCCCAGAACCTGTGCACTTTTAATTGAAAATAAGGTTCCTTTGAATATGTGCTTCCTCCTCCCTCCTCTATAGACACAGCCAGCTCTCATATATTTAGGTTGAAGAGGGGCACCTTCTGGTTAGGAGCTACCCTAGGCTCCAATGTCAGAGCTCATGAATGGTGACAAATATCACATGAGAATTTGCCTGGATCTGCAAGCTGCTGATAAATAACACCCAAGATATTCTGTACCAGTTTGACGCTCAGGTTTTTCCATCCCTATTTTATTATGTATTAAGGATTTATGTGGGATTTAAATAGTTTTCGTCTCTTCAGAACCGCAATGGCAAAGGGAGTTATTATGATATAGCTTCTTCCTGAAAATGGTTTGCTCACCTTGTAAATTAGTCACGACTGAATTTTCAGTTACTGGTTTGTAAAGCTTTCTTCTCCTTCTCCTTCCTATGAGCCAACAATTGTAGCATAATAGCTATGGCCTTGCATTTTGAGCCAGTCCTTGTTTCACACGGGTGTTGCTATGGCGGCTGAATCTGATGCGTCAGGCAGATATGCTGACTTGAATCATTCTCTCAGCATGGTCTAAATTGTATAAAAGAGATGGTTAAAAATGGACCGGAGCGTGAATGTTTATGCACTTTGCTATCTGGACTACCTGGATATGGTAAAGGGGCTATTATAGCTGCTGGAAGTCATAGGAAGATTTCTTCCAAAATGCTGAAGTACTTCTTTGCAAGACACCATAGGCTTTTAATTCTACATGACAAAAAAAGTAGCAAGTAATTTTACACAGGCCTGGTTTGTAACTTGATTTTAGACCAAGTGCAACCTTTCCTTCTTTTAAGGAAAAGAGCACCTCGTCTATTCTCTTGTACGAGTCTTGTGAACGTTAATGGGGCTTTTGCCGGGGTTACTCATGAGGGTGCATGACCAGCAGTTTAAGCATAGATTTAGGTAGCATAGTAGTCAATGCATAGCCCAAGGACTATGGGGTGTCCCTGTTAGTTTCTGTTTGCCACTGTGCAGCTGCTTAGAGTCATAGGACTCTGTTTACATTCTAGACACATTCCATACTGTTGGAAGTCTCGAGACGGGAGACGGATATGACGTTACTGGTTTCCTGTTCCTTTGTTCCAGTTGCTCTCTGCTTTCACAGAGAGAGGATGTGTTTTCTGTCTGCGTAGTTAGGAAAATAAAACTCTTTGCGATGTAGCCCAAACCTCTCGTCTCTTCCCTGTGCTGGAAACTCTGCTGAATGGGAATGTGCCTGAGGCTCATCAAAGGCTCAGGTTGTTAATCACGTCAGAGGCGATTCCGAAGGACTCGGCCGGAGGAAGATGAGCTTTATCAGCTTGGCCGAGAGGAGATCCCGACAGTCCCAACGAACAAAGCTGCACAGAGGAAGTAATGTCTTAATCAGTACAACTATAGTGATGAAAGGTTAGGATTCCCAATATCAGTTTGTGGGAACCCATTTTTACCCTGCTATTAGGGATTGACCTGTTAAGGTATGGTCTTACCCAGTTCTGAATGGGGACAAGACTAAGTTTGTTCCATCTGTTTCTGTGTGATTTTTAGGGAAATACTTAAGAATATGCGTGGAAACAAAATAATAAATGGTTTTTTAAATAAATAAATAAATAAAATTATTACTGAGGATTGCAGTATTCTTATTTGAGAGGTCAGTTAGTAGTTTATCATAGGCTAATCAGTTCTCTTGGGACAACAAATCTTGAATTCATACCATATCTCTGATTTCTTGATCCATAAAAAAATGAATAATAGGCTGAAGTAGCATATATAGGAAATTTTGGCTTACCTTTTAAGTAGCACCCCAGATCACGTGATCCAGTAAACAATAGCAGGGCTGTTTACTCAATAGTCAATTTATGATTCATAGAGAAACAGAATGACCTGTAGGCAATCAATCTAAACTAGCAAGGGTGTGTAGGCTGAAACCCCCCCCCCCCAAAACACAGTTTGGTAAAAGGTTATCCAAGGATGACACCTCTGGCATGACAAAAGTGAGACAATAACCTCTGGGTGGTAGCAAACAAGTAAACAAACAAGTAGCTGGTTTCTCCCTTTTCATATGCCATACCACAATGACCTGTCCTTTTAAAAAGTGGTTCACTTTGGCTTAAACCCCCCCCCCCCAACACACAGACATAAAGTAAGGCTGTGCTAGTATGAAAAAGGCATTTTATTCAGGTATGCTATGTATCCAGTTTTGTTATCTGCAAAGTAACACAATTGTGAAGACAGGGATAAAGAACAAGATGGCTCGAGGAATGAAATGCACAAATGTTTCTTTGTAACAGATAACAGAGAGACTACTCAAACAGCAAAATAACTTTTGAAGGTCTGTGCCCAAAAAACCCACAAGCCTCTCCAAAGCTGATGCCTTTGTTTTGAAGCAATGGGAACAGGAAGCAAATAAAATCTGCCAGTGGATGCAGAAGCAGCCACCAAAATATCCCAGAGGCTCTCCCAAAATACAGGTGATTCATAGCGAGCAAGGCAGTGTTAACCTCTTTGACCCAGTGTCAATTGTACACAGCTATTGAAATTGGGAACTATTGTCCCTTCCCTACTGTACTGATGGGTCAAATAAAACCAAAGATTGACCTAGCTTTGAGTTTTGTTAAGCCTTAAATTTAGTGTGCAGAAGCTTTTGCAGGCCAGAACTCAGTTCCTCAAATGTCTTTGACAAAGCAAGTGCTGCTGGCCAACTTAAACTTATGCCACAATACATTTGTTCACCTTCAGGTTACCACTAAGTCTCCCTTTGTTTTGGCTTCAGTAGACTAACATGGCTATGCGTGCTTTAAATGGTATTGTTGCTTTCATAGGCTTGAGATGCAGGTAAATTCACAGTGAAGCTCGTGCCACAAGACATCCATTAGTATTAAGTTGCCACATGACATTTGCTTTAGATACTATTTATTTATTTCCTTTCTATACCAGTCTTCCTCCCGAAAGAGCTCAGGGAGGCAAAAACACGGGAGATAAAAAACAATTCAAACTTCTAAAAACAATTCCAATATGCATGCAGATGGGGAAAGATCTCCATTTTTTTAAAAAAAGACTTGTTGGAACAGTTGCAGTAGATTCACGTGGTTCCTCTTCGAGGATTTGTGTACAGAATACATTAGGCATCTAGGATGCCATTGCAGCAATATACGCAACTGAGAAATTACACAACCACCTTCTCGCCTGGTTCCATAAACCCAAGACGATGTCAGTACATATCTGCAATCTAAAATCTAGATGGGGCCATTCCTTTCTGAACACCAATTTATTCCTGCTCCCACATTCCATGTGGTAAGTTTTCCTCCCATAAGTTTTTATTAAGTCCTAGCCATTCCCAAGATGCTCCCTTCTCATTTGCTTGCCTATTTCGTATGCCCTTGCTTCTCTAGTTGGTACACCCCGACATTCCACTAATAAAGACTTCACAGGTTTTCTAGGTTTATTTCTGAATTGGCTTATGCATGCTTCCAGCTTTATCCTTCCATTTTTTATATTTTATCCCAAAATAGCAATCGTAGAGGTAGTGAAGGAAGTAATTTATCATGTCCATAACTTTTAATTTCTCAGAGTTCTGTGTTTGTGTGCTTCCCTTGAGACTTACTTTGGTTGCCCCAAAGCTAGGTGTTCCTCTCAGCATCTGCAGCTGGTCCAATTTTAGCTCTCCTGCCAAATGCAATTTTCAAGTAGGAATTCATCTGACATCTCCTGAGGCCTTGGCTTGTCTGATTGTAATTCATGTTTTACCCAGTTGTGCAGCAGGCCTGTCAGCAAGATGTGGAGGGGGCCAGAATGTCTATAACTTGCAGACTCGTTCATATATGGCCGTGTTTGCCCCGCACAACTCCCGAGTTTGCTTCCTGGGAAATAAGAAGGCCCAGATTCTGAAGATATATATCTTTTCCACCATGAACTGTATAGCTTTAGGCTTTCACCAACTAGTGTACACTGCAGAATAAAACGTGGAGAGATTTTAAGTATTTTTAAGCCCAGGGAAATATGATATACTGTGTATGCAGCAGTACTGTGGACGGTGAAAAGTTAATAATTGTAGATGGGGAAGAGAGAGAGACCTGCCTTCCAGAGGCAGTGTGAGAAAAAGAACCTCTTGCTGTTGTTAAGATGCCTGACTAGTTAGAACAGGCATCCCCAAACTCAGCCTTCCAGATGTTTTGGGACTACAACTCCCATCATCCCTAGCTAACAGGACCAGTGGTCAGGGATGATGGGGACTGTAGTCCCAAAACATCTGGAGGGCCAAGTTTGGTGGTGCCTGAGTTAGAGGCTCCAGGCCTCAATAGTTCTTTATACTGAAATATACAGTTACAGTACGTTGTATTAGAAAGCAGCAGTATCTGTTCTTGCTTGAAGCCTGAGAACTCAGAGGGACAGAGGAAGCTGTCTTAGGTTGCATTCACACAGTGGCTTGCTCCATTAATTTCTGTATTTATATTTGAGCTTTTACATGATGTAAAAGCTATTTCTGGAAATATTGTAGACTATATCACAAGTTTAGCAATCATTTCCATATTATTTGCTTCCAGGAAAAAATTCTATTTGTAATTAGCACGGAGAATAAAATAGCAAGATTTTGGTCTCATTCCTGCATTAATTGCAATTTCTGGAAGTGGCTTTTGCATCATGTGAAAGCTCAGTTATAATGTGCAGATTATATGGACAGTGTTTTTTTCTGGGGGGACGCAGGGATACACAAACCCCTAAACATTTTATGAATCTAACGGGAGAAGAAACAATTTGTAAAAAAAATTTTAGTTTCTTCACTAGCACGATGAATCGTCAGTTCCGTTGTTACCCCCAATGGCGGCTTCATTTCCTTTCCCGGTGTTTATTGAGTCACAGACGGAAGCGAGCGTTTAATGTGTGAAGCAGTGTGGAATGTGGATGTATTACTGATGAAAGTTGGGCCTCATTGAGGGGCAGTATTTCAATATGAGTAGGAAAATAACTATTTTTCATCATCACAGCCCCCTGGATACAGTAATTTGGTGATTTTCTTGAGTCTAAATGAGAGTACCCCTAAACGTTTTTTTTATATAGAAAAAAAGCACAGTGGTGCCCCGCAAGACGAATGCCTCGCAAGACGAAAAACTCGCTAGACGAAAGGGTTTTCCGTTTTTTGAGTCGTTCCGCAAGACGAATTTCCCTATGGGCTTGCTTCGCAAGATGAAACGTCTTGCGAGTTCTTGCGAGTTTGTTTCCTTTTTCTTAAAGCCGCTAAGCCGTTAATAGCCGCTAAGCCGCTAAGCCTCTAATAGCCGTGCTTCGCAAGACGAAAAAACTGCAAGACGAAGAGACTCGCGGAACGGATTAATTTCATCTTGCGAGGCACCACTGCACTGGTTATGGATATGTCATGAAAATGGAACAAACTGCAGTGTAAATTCAGCCTTAAACGGAGTGAGACCATTGACCAATCAAACCCAGTATTGTATACTGTCTGGCAGGAGGTCCCCAAGATTTGCAACAGGAGTCACTACAAGCCCTGGGTGGAGATACCAGGGACTGAATCTGGGGCCTTCTGTTATGGGCACCATAATATGTGGGCGCCATAATACAGGCCCATCTTCTACTTCCCAGCAGCCCATATCAAAGGAAGCAGGAAGATGCTGCTGTCAGGCTGATTGACTGCTGAGAGGCATGTATTGTTTCAGAAAGTATGAATTTGGTAGATCTGCCTTTAAAATGTGAACTGAATGGAATTTCTTATTCATCTCTAGTTTCAAGGGGGAAAATACTGGTCAGACATCTGTACATTTATGGCTTGCTTTGCAGATTGCTTGAAGCTTCTCCTCCTTTCATTTTATTCATATTTTTGGGCCCTTGGTGTGCTGGAAATAAGTAGGAAGCACGAAAGCATCCAGTGAAGAAATATTTTTGTCAAAGAAATGCTGCTTTCATGTATTTCACATCCCCTCCTAAAAATATGCTGATTTATCCCTTCAGCACTGCATATTTTCCTCACACATAATGCCTTTTGCTTGCCAAATCCACTTGTGTAAACAAAGTAGAAGCCCACTGGAGCATGGATTGCTCCCAAACTTACCTTCTTTATTTAACCACCTATGAGAACCATAAATCTTAGCTCATAAAAACCTTAGGCATCATCATCATTTTGCTGCCCTTATGTAAGAACTATGATTTCATTTGTCATTCTACGAATATGTGATTCTTAGGCCTTGACATGTATATCTGAGCATCGTATGATTTCAATATGATATTCTAAGACCACATTGACCGATACTGTCAAAGCTGTTTCTTTTTATAAGTGCTTTTTCATCCTTCCCTGAAATGTCACACTGTAAGCTCTTTTAAATTATGTTTTTAAAACCACATCTCAATTGACAAAAATGGGGAACAAATAATTAATAACACAGGCAAGAGGGAGAAAATTTCTGCCTTTTTAATAGGAAAGGGATAAAATCTCCATTAGCACAACACTGCAGGTTTTTTCTAGATATATTTAGCTCCTATTTATTATAAAAAAAGATCAATCAAGTAAGAATGATAGTGAGAAAATATATTTGTCTGGGAAATCAAATACCCACTTTGTCTAGATATCTCTGTGCTTCATCTTGCTATCGGGATGAGCTCTTTGAGCCCTTCTCACAAAAATCAGTATTTAATTTTTTAAAATGTACATAAAATTGCCTCCTACCCAAAAAAACTGGTTCAGATTTGAAGATTATTATCATCGCTGTTTTCAGTGATTGATTTTGTGGTTGCTTAATGAATGAGTGTATATTGCATTGTGCATTTTTTACATGAAAGTGATTAGTGGTTGTCCTCCCCCCCCCCCCTGCAAAGTGAATAGAATAGAGTATGCTTACTATTTCAAATTATGTTGCTTCTGTAAGCTGGCTTTGCAAATGCCATGCTCAGGGATCACCAAAGTTTTTGCACCTGTTGCCTCATCTGGAATCATCTGGAATTTTGAGACAGTGTCATGGGCACCCCACTCTTGTTGCTTCTCTTCAACCACCCTTCCCTGTGTTATTCCCTCTGATATAGACAGAAAGGGGGGGGGGGGAACCATGTTCTGTCTTCACTTTTCCTTATCCAATGATAGAGCTGGCCCTGGGAGGCTTCTTAGAGGTGTGAAAGAGAAAACGTCAGTGCACCTCTTCCCTTCTACAGCCACACTGTGGCACCCACAATTCATGTCAACACTCCACTTTGGTTTATACTTTTAGAGTCTTTCGATGAAGAAAAAGCACAGGTTTTTATGTGCCTTTAATAAGCTAGAGAAATGCAATACAAGGCAAAGCTCTCCATTTAAGGGCTGGGAATGTATTTTGTTAGACACTAGATATCTAAAGATTCACTGCCTTTGTTTCATTCCTCAGCAGATATCATAAAGTGGTCTCTAAGTAAAATAAACACTAATAGTCAAGTTACTTCAAAAAATCATGATGTTGGCTTTGGCACTTCATCTCCTCCATTTCTCCAATATCTGTAGCTCTGTAATAGAGCACACCTGGCTCTTTCTGTCTGGGTCCGCTGCTGAAATCTTTAGAGAAATATGTGAACTGCCTATTTTAAGATTAATGGCACTGAAGTCAATCTTTAGGCTTTTGGGCCGAAGTTCAAAAATCTATGACTATAAAAGGTTTGTGATTTACAGGCCATTTCATAGACTGAAGTGATTAATTGCTTGATTTACTTGTTGTTCCTCTTTTTACGGTGGAAACCCACATATTAAGATTTAAGGAGCAGACGGAGAAAACAGTTATTTAAAGTGAATTGACTTGATTGCAGTGTAGAAAAAACAACAAACCTGAAATGCTAGTGATGAAGTACTTGCTTGTAGTAATCTCTCCCTCCCTCCCTCTCTCTTACTCTTTCTGATGACTTCTAAATTCTCAGTGACAAATGACGTACAAATATTCAGAGTAACGGGAGGTTTATCTGTGGGATTCTGCAAAGCAGGCTAGCCCAGTGCCATACCATGGGTTGCCAGTGTCCAGGGCCGTGACAAAAGATGGGTGGGTGGGAAACAGATGGAGTACGCATGCCCATTCAACTGCCTAACAGCATCCACATCACCCGTCAGATCGCAGCCACAGAGATAAGAAGAGTCAGTCTGTTGTCTGGAGAGGTCACTTCCTGGTTCGCATGGAGAAGCCATTTTCAATGGAGCCCGGCAACAGAAGTGCACAGCTGTATTGAGGCATCACCGGATGTTGGAATTTTGCACCCCTAAAAATGTTGCGCTCAGGGCAACTGTGCTCCACTGTGCCAACCACATATTGGATTTGTGTGATCTAGCCCAAAAGTCTCTTACAGTGCTCCCCCCCCCCATATTGGTGGGGTAAAGAGGTGAATATCTTACTGTGGAGGAGACTACTTTGGCTTTTGGGGGAGAATTCCTGTGCTGCCCGAGCACATTAAAAGGAGACTTGCTAATTTCACTTGAGTTGTCAAAAGCAGGGAAGTGAAACTGACAAAGGGGACGGATGTGGGAGCACCCGACCCTCAGTATGTGTCTGAAAGGTGATGTCAATGTCTTGCTAATCTATTATGCATGTGGGTTTCAATCCCAGCCCCCTTGGCCCACTGGGGAGGGATCATAGCTCCATGGCAGAGCGCATTCTTTGCATGCAAAATATCCCAGGTTCATTGTCTGAATCTCCTGGGAGAGCTACAGGGGAAAAGGTTGATAAGTGGAAAACTCTGTGTTAGCCCTTTCAAGGTTCCCTGAAAGGACCCTTCCATTCCTGCCTTTCTGTGTGTATGTGCTTAAAATCATTGTCCAGATGTTTCCCCCCCATCCGTCGGGGAAAAGATATGGGTCCCTGTATGGTTCACACGTACCTTGTCCCAGATTTATGCCATCAGTTTAGCTTTCAGCATGTTGCTTGATGATAACCAGTGGATGAAATACATTTATGGTCTCGACATGGTGCTAAACTCACCCATAAGACAATAAATGAGTTTCATTGGTGATACATATTTTGCATAACACTCTGATTATGGAATGGGTTCGGTCCTGACCCTCTGAAAATCAGTTGGCCATCAAACCATAAGTGAACATAAGGCAACATGTTGCTTAGGTTTTGCAATAATGGAATGGTCCACACCATCTAAAATCTTCAAGGTAAGCCAATCATATCAAGAGAATAGATGCCATGTTTAAAATGTTTGCATAAATGTTGGCTAAAATGGATAAATGTTTGCTGTTGGCAACTATGCTTCTGCAGACATTGTCATTTAAAAGAATCAGTGGATTATCTCCGTCTTATTTCCAATCTCTGATTGTTACTCCTTGTTTTAAAAAAGGTATTGTGATATTTGTATCATATAATTAGAAGCATGATGTTAAATGACGCTAAGACCAACATAATGCACAGAAGCAGCATACGAAAACATGCTGAAATAACTGCTTACTTAGCAATGGCTTACATTCTTTTGGTACAGGCATTCCACAGCTTTGGGGCACTGTCTACAATTTTCATTTCCCACAAATGAGGACTTTCCTGTCTAATTTGAATGTCATTAAGTATCCTGCTTCAGAACCACCATATTCTTTCATTTTGGTTCCATTAAATTGCTACGGTTCACAGTTAGCTCCCTCTGATCCTTACCTAACTTTATGGAATAGTATCTGGTTGGTGATTGATATGCCACTTCTTACTAGAAAGAACGGCAAACAGAAAATAGAAATGTCAAGCAAAAAGCACGGAAAAATGGCAAATATAAGAACCATCATCAGGTGGTAACTGAATCCGGCAGATTTAGAAACAGATTTTGTGACATAAGTAATGCAGTGCAGATTGTATGCCTATGACTCCTTTCAAAGTGAATCATTTCGCAACTACTTGTGTCAGAGGTATATTTATAACTTGAAGAGCAGCATGTCCTTGCCTGAGCTGCACATTGATGACTGCTCACTAGTTATCCATTAGCAACAAAAGTGTTGCGAAGTGATGGAGATGTCACCTTGAATTTTGTAAAGGCACAAGGTGTTTGTGTTCTAAATCAAGCATTTGGGAAGGAGGCTAATAGAAAGAAAATTGAAATATGTTGAAAACAACTTGTTCAAGGAAATTAGAATAAAAAATCTCTACAGTATTAAGTAATATAGCGGAAGAAGCAAAAAAGAGATCTTATGGTTTGAGAGAGTCACTTAACTTTTCCTCATTGAACTGTGTACTTTGTTGAAGGAACTACAGCGGGTACTCAAGATCCCCAAAACCAACGTAGGTTGGCATCCCAGACCAGTGAACTGCTTTCCCCCATATGTCAGATTTTTGAAAGAGAAATAATATTGCATTTAACACTAATACTCCCATTTTAAAACATATTCTCTTTGAAGGAAGTCCTATAGATGTTAATGGAATTGAGCGAACATGTTTAAGGTTGCAACATTGTATTACTGTCAAGTTTAAGATTAATTTATAATTCGTATGTGAAAAATTCATTTCCTCTAGTAACTACATGGGCGAACTAATGTGGGGTTTGGGGGTGTGAGTTATTGTTCTATGAGGAATTTGCATCCTGTGCCCCTCTCCTCTGGTGCTATCAGTGATGCCTCCACCTCCAAATGCTTGCTTTTCATCAAAGTGCCTCATTGGAGCTGCTGTAAAGTTTGTTCAAATATTTACTTTGGAGTCAAAAGCCTTCTATTGGCTTTAGCAGACTTTTCAATATGATTGCAAAGTGCTAATTGTTATAGTATTGCATGATATCATTGCCATCATCAGTGAAAATTTGCTCTTCCATTCTACACACTTCTTGTTTATGCGAGCGGCTGTATTATTCAGTTACCCATGAGGCCCACTGACCTTTTTCATGCTCTTTGAAAGATAGCTATGTGCATTCAAAGGAAGCTTTTTTATTTTATTTTAAGGAATAAATGCAGGGCACATTCCTTTAAGCCACGTTGGGAATGCTCAGGTCGTTGATCCATAAGCAGTATTCTCTATAGATCGAGTATATTAGGCTTTGGTGGTGTATAGTAATTACACACCAAAATGTCAGAAGCTCTTTGGCGCTAAGTGTGAAATTGTTTCCTGGCCCCCGGCGGATATGTACATATGTGCTGAGTCTGAGTGTTTTCCAGATTGCTCCTGAGCCATGTTCCAAAGTGAGAAGAGTTCTAATGGTTCTAAAGAAAAAAAGTTGCGCTGAAAAGCAAACAGATTTGAGGCGTGGCTCCCGCCATAGAGTTGCGTGCCAGCAAAAGCTGCCCTGAAAGAAACAAGAAGTGGTTGCTACCCCTACAATGGTGTCTCCAAGTTCAGCAGCCATATCCTGATGACTTTATTTGTTGACATTGTTTGCTGTGACTTTAAAAGAATTCTAATGTTTCTCATAAGGTGCCTTGTAAAAAATTGTATTTAGGGGAAGGGTCATTGCTCTGCTTTGCATACCAAAAGCTGCAGGTTCAACTTCCAGCATCTCCAAGTTAAGCTAGGAAAGACCACTGTCTGACAGTGCAGAGAGTGCTGATCATAATCCGCGCAACGGGGTGAGCTCCTGTCGCTCTGTCCCAGCTCCTGCCAACCTAGCAGTTCAAAAGCATACCAGTGCAAGTGAATAAATAGGTACCACTGAGGCGGGAAGGTAAATGGCATTTCCATGCACTCTGGCACTTGTCATGGTGTCCTGTTGCACCAGAAGTGTTTTAATTATGCCGGCCATGTGACCCGGAAAACCTGTCTGTGGACAAACACTGGCTCGCTCGACCAGAAAGCGGAGATGAGGACTACACCTCATAGTCAAATTCGACTAGACTTAACCATCTGGGGGTCCTTTAACTTCACCTTACCCAGCTAGATGGCCCAATCATCTGACTCCTTATAACACAGCTTCCTATGTTCCTATCCCGAAAGGCAGGATATAAGTAATAGTAATAGCAAAATAAATTGAAATGTGGATGACGCTGACGACAGACTGATGCCAGTGTGGTTCTGTGCCACTGTTTTGATTTGTCTGCTTCTTAAGTGTCTTCTCAGCTGTTGCCTTTGTCAAATAGAACCCACATTCTCTCAAGCCACAGCACTATCCCTGTGTGCACATCTTGGTTTGCACCCTTATTACTATGCAGATTGGTAGACCCCTTCACATAAAGCTGCCAAAGCAGTATACACAATTAAAACAGAATAAAACACAATCTTGGACCTGGGTTTTCAGGCGTCAGCTGTAACCAGGAGCATCTTTGTGAAATTAAGACTGGCTCAACAATCTTCTGGAACCTTTCAATCTGACTGCAGCAGTCCATTTTTTTAAAAAATCACTCATTGACTGATTTTTGTAGCATGCTTTATGTGTGACTGCCTTTGAAGACTGTTTGGAAACTTCAGTTAGTTTGGAATGGGCTTCTTATCAAGGTGAGATACAATATGTTCCTGATACTATAGCACAGCTCATTTTGATGAACAGTTAAAAAGGAACAACAACAAAAAAGGCAACCCCCCCCCCAGAAAACTCTAAACATTACTCCAGTTTGTCTATAAGCATGTATAAGTATATGGTAATCCACTGACCAGGGCATGATTTGACAGATTTTATCCTCATGGGAGAATAAAATCTGTTACTACACATGGGTCACAACACAACGTTTCACATTTATTACAGTTATCCCGATATTATAAATTTAGACTATCCTTAAGATTTCCCAAACTGCACTGGTGAAGCAGAAGGACCATATGGATTAGTGCACCATATACTCTAAGAATGTGCAGGGGCGTATGAAGGGGGGGGGGCAGGTCGCCCCGGACACCGCCCTGGGGGGTTGGGTGACAAGATGGCCCACTGCCTCCCCCCAGCTGTAGAGCGGCAGAGGGTGTGCACGCAGTTAGTGTGGGCGCCACTCGCACCGCGTCCACATGGCATCCATATGGGCTGCTGCTCACACGGCGACTGTATGGGCTGCCGCGCATGCGCAGTCCGTATGGACATTGCACGTACACAGTCTGTACGGAAGTTGCGCATGCATCACCAGGCAGTTTGCCCCGCAAGGGTTCCTCCGCCACTGAGAATGTGTGCTTGGCTTCTACAAATAAATCTGCTTTAATTGAACTCTTTTGCAACCTAATTTGATCCATTACTTCCTCATCCAGGGCCATTCTCCAGACCTGATCAAACCATCCAATAAGAGAGACATTTGTGGTGAACTTTGAGATTGCCGGTTTTTTGTGGTTTTTTTTTTACAATTTCCTGCCTAGAGCTATGAAGAAGGACGCTAGTAACACCCTGTTGTTCTAATCTGCTGCTGGAGCCCTCAGAGATGGAGCTGGACTTCTCACATATAAAGCAGTCATGGCTCACCTTCATAAATCAAGACATGATGCTGCCCAAGGCTGGATAGCATTGCCTGGCCCTGCTACAGATCGAGTGTTGCTAATTCCAAATGGCAGCTCCACTCTGCTGAAAGTGTGAAATGCAGGATTGCTTTAAGGTCAATGTTTATGGCAATGACTTCAAACCCATTAAGGATACAGTCAAAGGGCAATGTCTAGCCAAGGCAAAATCACACCTGCTCACCTGTGTGCACATATCTGGAAGTGTTTGATTACTGTTGCTTCTATCTAGTGAAAGGCCCCTCCTCCAACCATTTGAAGACTGACTTTGGCTGAAGCCTGTGGAAACAGAACGCAAAGAAAACACTAAAGTTGATGTCATGAACTGGCTGGATGCAGAGAAGTAGTGGGAGGCAACAGCTGGGGACACCAGCTGTTCAGAGTCCAGGGATTGGTGGTGGGATGACAATGAGCGGTCAGAGGGAGAAGAGGGAGAAGAAGCTGAAGAGGTTTAGTGAGCTAGGAGAGTCTGTGGCAGAGAGAAATCCAGAAGAGGAAGGAGGCTGAGAGGCTGAGATGAGGCAGGCTGGTGAAGAAGCCAGGGTGTCACCCCCTCCTGCTGTGACCAGCTCCCATCCTCCAATCATAATCATTTATTACTTATACCCCACCCATCTGGTTGGGCCTCCCCAGCCACTCTAGGCAATTATATGAACACCAATTAGTATTAGTAAAAACAAAAACAAAAAAACCAATACATGAATATAGTCCCTGTTCAGGAAAAGGACCTCAGTTCTGGAGTGGACCTGATTCTGTAAGGAGAATAAAGTATTAAAACTCTAAACTCTTTTGATCAGAGTCTCAGCACTCCAAACATTCCTAGAGGGGGAATGAGTACTGAGGCTGCATACACACTATACAGCTAAAGCATATCCCCTCATCTCTGCAAAAAAAATAATGGGAACTGTAGTTTTCCTCAGCACTCACAAGAAACTACAGTTCCCAGAATTCTTTGCTTTCAAATCAGGCATTGGCAAACTTGACCCTCCAGATGTGTTGGACTACAACTCCCATCATCCCTAGCTAACAAGACCAGTGGTCAGGGATGATGGGAATTGTAGTCTCAAAACATCTGGAGGGCCGAGTTTGTTTATGCCTGGTTTAAATGCCTGGTGTGTACGCAGCCTCTCATTTCACTTGCATTTGTTTTAACACTTTGCTCCTTTTTTTTGCCTTATGACCCAAAATATTGACACTAATATCCTTATGTTCCCCACCGGTTGCTTCGAGGAAAGGGTGTAATAAAACTGACAAGAATGGTAGGGCAATTTAATGTACCTCACCGGTGTCCTGCTGGGCCTGAGAGCTTTCTGACCTAAAAATTCCACTGTCAGATTCTTCAGTGACATTTCATGATTGCCTACAACGGCACCCTGCCACTGCTCTGATCTCCTGCCAGAAATGTAAGCAACTGCCTTCTTATCTAGCTCAGCAACTGACTGGAAAGGTACAAGACCACTAACAGGAAATGCCTGATAATGTTTTTGCTGATAGATTGATATCATTGTGGTTCCACATTTGCCATGGCAACCGCAGGAGATACATATCTAACTTAGGTTGCTGGCATGCTGACACTCCGGTTTTTCTGCATTAAAAAAAAAAAAGGGGGGGGGGGTCTCACCGATTTTGGATTAAAAAAGGAAACAGCATTGTTGTTACTTAAGTATTACCCAAGAGCACTATACAGCTTCACCAGAGACCGATAACAAGGAAACAGAAGTTTCTGTCAGTTCTTGACATGAAGAAAATTTTTTTTATTCTTATAAGACCTCCAGCAAATATTGATAAAATATATGCTACTGGTCCTAGGGATCTGTGACAGGTTTTCAATTTTGAGTCCATCCAGTGTTCATGGATTACCACAGCATATTCACTAGAAGTCATTATCCAGGGTTCAGACTCTCCATGAGGCCATGGACTTGGAAGAAATGGCACAGAAAGAGAGAGAATCACCCTCTGGGTTGATCCTCAATTACCCTGCTTTCCTTTTCTGTGTCAAGAACCCAGCTCATTACAGCTCTCCAGTTCTTCATGCTATTGGAACAAGTATGTTTCTGAATAGCAGTTGCTGAAAATGACAGGAAGGGAGAGTGCTGTTGAGCTCAGCTCCTACTTGCGAGCGCAGGTGGTGCTGTGGTCTAAACCATGGAGCCTCTTGGGCTTGCCGATCAGAAGGTCGGTGGTTCAAATCCCCACGACAGGGTGAGCTCCTGTTGCTCTGTTCTAGCTTCTGCCAACCTAGCAGTTCGAAAGCATGTCAGTACAAGTAGATAAATAGGTACCACTGCGGCGGGAAGGTAAATGGCATTTCTGTGTGCTCTGGTTTCCGTCACGGTTTCCTGTTGCGCTGGAAGCAGTTTAGTAATGCTGGCCACATGACCCGGAAAGCTGTGGACAAACACCGACTCCCTCGGCCTGAAGCAAGATGAGCGCTACAACTCTATAGTCACCTTTGACTGGACTTAACCATATATTGTGTAATTGCAGAATTTACACAATATATACACATAAGTAGATAAATTTGTTTGTCTCAAATATACACCCAGTTCAGGTAGCCCAACCCATTCAACTGCTGATTGCCTCCATCTTCAAGCCTAACAATAAAAATGTGATTGCTACCTTTGTGACATAGCCAGAACCCATAGTGCACTCTTGACCAGCAGCTAAGAAAATGGTGTTCAGTGGGGCTTGCTCCCAGTTAAGCGGCTATATGATTGCAGCCTAATCTATAAAACAGGAATGGGAATCCTGTGGTGCTCCAGTTGTTGTTGAACTCTTATTCCCATCAGCCCTAGTTAGCATGGCCAATAGCCAGGGTTGATGGGACTTGTATTCCAGCAACATCTGTTGGATGACAGGCTCTCCACCCTTGCTAGACATTTGTTTGACTGTCTACAGTCGTAATCTTATACCCACTTAGCTGGGAACAAACCCTGTCGAGCTTACTTCTGGGTAGACAGGTATAGCACTGGACTCTTAAAAATATTGTTACTGGCTTCAGAGCACTTTTCTTTATTTGAATTTAGCAAATGGCAATGCATGAAGACAACACTTTTGAAATACTGGTTTAGCAGGAAAGCAATAGAGAGATAGCTGAAGCTTCATCGCATTTCAGTTTACAGCAGGAAATCAAGAGTCAGGGGCTCCTTATCAAAAACCCATTCAATCTGGCTGAAATTCTCATTTTGGCTTCAGGAGGGTAGCAGCACTGAACAACAGAGGTCTGTTTCAGCTTTCGGGAAGTTACTATCGGAAATGGTAGCTAATGCAACCATTGTATTCCCGGCTTTAACATTTCTCACTCTTGGACAGCTATCTAATTCCTGAATTTTTCATACTAAAAGCAGATAAAAAGATGTTTTTTTTCTGGAAATCCAAGAGGGTTTGTTTTCTATAATGGGAAAGTGATCTGTCAAGTTGTATCTTTTTGTAATTTTTTAAAAAGAAGTTTGGAAGGAAAAGATTATACTAAAGGCCCATCAATCTGAGTTGGAAAAATAAAATGCTGACTTTTAACACTTATGTATATACTATCAGCCTGCAGAGTTTCCTGTGAAGAGGGGTTGATGGCTAAACCACTTTGGGAATTGAATCTCTGGGAGGGGGATTGGGGTGTTCCTAACAACTCTCATCACCCTTAACAAACTACAGCTCCCAGAATTCTTTGGGGGGAAGCCAGGGCCAGATTTAGGATTGATGAGGCCCTAAGCTACTGAAGGTAATGGGGCCCTTTATATATCCAGCTGTCCTTTGTCAACAACAAATTGTTGCTGTTTTTTGTGTGTTGAATATATGCTATATGGTAATTTATGGACCTAATAGGTATCTAAAGCCATTTGCACATAACAAAATATGTATTTTTTCAAAGTAATTGTTGAACTGAAATACAATTAAGAAGTATATTAATAGTGAAATACAATTAAGAAGTATATTTTTGCCCCCCCCCCCAAGAGAGTGGGGCCCTAAACTATAGCTTGTTTAGCTTATACATAAATCTGGCACTGGGGGAAGCCATGGCTGTTTAAAGTGGTATCATTAGTGCTTTAAATGTATGACATGCATGTGGTTTCAGTAGAACTGAGTAGATGTGCAAAGGATTTAAAAGACCATGGCCACTGCATGACATAATCCTGGGAGCAGAGAAGCCAATAGCAGTTGGCCCTAGCAAGGGCAATGGATAGAGGACTTACCGTTTAACCTTTCACTCTGAAAATAATTATGTTTTAAATTATTTTTAGAAAGAAACTGGTGAGGCTTTAATATGTTGCAATGTGCCATGAGGCCAATATGTCAGCCATAGGTGGGCTATATTTTTTAAAACAAATAAGGCAGAACTTCTATATTGCATTAGTTATTACGTAGCCCAGCTGAGATTCAGAGTACTCAAGGGAACGAAAGAAGACACAGGCACCTATTTTGACATGTTTTCCCCCACACCTGCTGTCAGTCCAGTTTTTTAAATGCCAACATTAATAATTTTCAACAGAATCAGGAGGAAGGGCACTACTTGGTTTCTTCCATTACTAGAATTGCACTATCCATTGCTAGATTTTTTAAAAAAGGATCCTTGTTAGTATCCCAATGTATGAATGAAGAGTATTTAGAAGCAGAAGGCCTGCCTAATATTAAGCCACAGGGCTTCTTGTAGTGACGTAGGGCTTTTTTTTTTTTTTTACACACAAGAGCGAGCCTGTTGGAACTTTCAGTGGAAATGCAGGTGTCAGAAAGGTCACGGAGTCTGCTAGCAGAGACTTTCTTCTTGTTAAATTTGCAAAATGAAAGTGGGAAGAGTCATTGTATGGTCAAAAGTTAGAGCTACTTGTGAAGACAGTGGTGCAGGAGTGGGGAACACTTTGCCCTCCAGATGTTTCTGAACTACAAGTCCCAGAAGCCATAGCAAGCATGGTCAGTCACCAGGGATGATGGAAGCTGTAGTTCAGGAACATGTGGAGGTCTGCAGGTTACCCATACCTGCAGTACTGAGGGGAGAGCAGGATCACTCTCACTGTGTTCAACTGGAGGTGCGCATAGGACCCCTGGGTTTTATTCAACTAGGTTGAACTCAAAGCAGACCCATAGAAATTAATGAACCTGTTAGTCATGCATTTTGACAACAATAGACGTTAATGCTAGTAGAGCTAGCATTGAATACCACCCCTTGACTCTGTTTTGCATGATTAGAAATTTTATATATGGTTGTAGGCAGGATCTCTCAGTTTTGTTTCTCTCCGTTTCTCATTCTTCTAATCTGAAATCCAGTGCTCCACATTTTGCAGTAATCTGTGATCCTCATGAATATCCTCATGAAAATTCACCAGCCTTTTAGTGTGAATTTCTCTCCGGAGAAAGACGGATGCCAACAATCTCCCAATAAACACATTTTATATGCAATTTTTATTAATGTACATAGTTTTTCAAGTTGTAATGCATTTGTGTGTGTTATTTTCACAAATATCTTCACTTTTATTTATTTCTAACATACCTCTGTATCTTAAATATATATTACAACAGTTTACAACAATATCAAAACATAAATCCAAACAATACAATCATAAAAGGTTAAAAACAAGTTAAAAGAAAAAGAAAAAAGAAACAAACACCAGGAGAACATTATGGGGAGCTGTACTCTTAATTGTCCGCATGGGCCTGGTAGAACAAGAAAGTTTTCAGCAAGTGTTTAAAAGCTGGCGTCAAAATCCACATTTCCCCTCAATGTAAACAATTGTTGAGTTGGAAAACTGAATTTCAAAATTCCAAAAATGTGAATATCAAAGGATAGCTGTGTTTCGGTCTGCCAATTGTTCAGGAAAGTGCAAATTTGATAGCTTCAACTGTAAACAAATTGCATACTGAATTGAATTTCTCTTCTGCCCCTAGTTGTGTGTCTGTAGGCACATAAGGAGCTTGGAGGCAAAATCAGAATGAGCTTATTTCAGTGCTGTACTCTCCCGGGAGCCAGGTGACTTGTGTGAGAGCACACCCTCTCAAAATGGGAGTCTTTTGGGACCACACTCTTGCTGGAGCTAAAAGCCGACTTCCCAAGATCCAATGAGAAGCCAGGATGGCTTCTGTTATTCCAGGATGTCCCGCTCAAAGCAGGACAGTTGAGTGGTATGACCTCTTCATATGTGCAGAGAAGGTGAGCACAGCTACACAGGCTGAACCACCATGCAAAAAGACAAAATCTATAAACTTTATGATTCTGAATTTGTACTTGGAAGTAGCAACAGAAACAGCTGCAATAGACATCATTCTAGCAGGGCCAAGTCATACCATAAGCTTCAAGTGGCGTTTCTTCTTTCAAATCCCACAGTATCAAGGGCCAATACCAACAAACATGTTCAAAACCTGAACAGCAAGAGTGTTGTGGATTAATACAACACCATGAGTGGAAGATCTGGCCCAAGTCATTAATGAGCCATGACACATATTTCTAGTTAATGAGGTGTGCAACCCAAAGTAGCTGTAAAATCAACTATTGGCTTAAGCTGAGATCTTGTGTACACAAAACATACCCCCCAAACAGAATGAAATAATAAAAGCCATAAAAGATTGAGCAATATATAATGCCTATGCAAATACATTCTCTTTTGTTTGTGATAAGAGTGTCAACATAAAACACTGACTTCCAACAGGCAGCATTCTTTTCACATTTTATGCCCTGCAAACGTGGGATTTGTTACATAGAAAGCTGGAAGGCTTTAGGGAATTTAAGGCTTTCTTTTCTGGACTTGATTCAATTACAACAGTGTTCTATCAACAATTAAATCATTAAGGGATGCTTATGGGTATGGTGTAAATGTCCACTTGTCTGCAAGATAGAGGATACTGATGTCCTTAAAATTAATTCAAAGTAGAGAGTCCATTTGCTTCTTCTTGAATCCCCATTTGTCACCTGTTAATATTGGAGCCTTCTGAGTTCTTCTTGAAATGATGATCAAAAACAGCTGTTTTCTGTGCTTGACATTTGGTCTGGTAAGCTTTAATTGACCGATTAATCTATAATGAACCAGATGAGTCTGATCATTTAGCTTCTGGCTACCTCCTCACTAGACTGGCCAAATGTCAGCAGAAAATTTAAAAAGTCATGCTGACAATATTGCCTTCTAGGGGTGGGCCTAAGAAAGCACCCTGGTGCTGGGGGCAATTATTTATGCTGCAGAACACGCCTCTTTTCTAAATATGTTTTTAGTTTCTATTAACCTTTTTTATCGTCTGATCAACTATAAAGCCAACTGTAATGTATCTCAACGCAGGTCTTGCAGAAAATCTACTGACAGTGGCAAGCAAAAATCTGGGGCTGAGGCACGGTGAGTGAGTTTCTGGAGTGAGTGAGTGAGTAGTACACTCGCCCAACCATAGAGGAACAGTGAAGAAGAAGGTTCTTAGCTTGAAAGTATAGAGATGCTTTTTATACTGGTTGTTTCAGGTTCATTCTCTGGAATTTCCAATCATAGGATCAGGGAGTGGGTGGTAAGAGAATTCCTGCTCTGTGTGAGACCCTGGAGAAGGGTCTCACTCCAAGTGGAGTTAGAGATGGGTGAATCTGTCAATTTAGGTTTCTCTCAGGTTGTTGTTGTTACAACTAATTCTAAACCACAATCTTGAGACTTACACAAAAAATTATGTGTATTAATTTATTAAATTAATTAATTAGATTATCTTAATTCAATGAAGATAATTAAAAACAATTTAAAAGCACCAAAACAACAAATAGATTCAAAACAATATTTAAACCAAAAGGTTCTCATTTCCCCAATTTAAGCTCACTTCCACAAATTCTCATGGAAATTCATCAGCGTCTTTACTGTGAATTTTTCCAAACAGACACATTTTTATGTGCATTTTTGACTAATAGACACATTTTTGCAAGTGATTTCCCCATATACAGTGCATTTTTGTCTGTTATTTCCGCTAATATATGCATTTCACACACACTTACCCCAATGTTTGTATTTTTTGTACACGTTGGTTGGCTGGGATGCCTGTGGTTTTGTTCATATTGATTCAAGAAGTGTGAACTGGGTAGTTTCTCATTAAAATGCAAGCAAAATACTGGGCAAGATGGTCAAGCAGTCTGGTACAACGTAGGGCACTTCCCTATGTTCCTAAGAATGACACCGGTTGTTACTAAGGGCACTTTCGCCATTTCCCCCTTTTTATATTTTCATTAAAAATGTCCAAAAGACATTTGTTTTCCAATCTGACTTTTCCTGAGCCATGTTTTTGGGGTGGGGTCGACATAAAACCCCCCAAATAAATAGAGTTGTCTAAATGTATTACCTCATCATTTTGTCGTCTTTATTTATTTTTTGTTCATTTTATTTTTCACATTACCAAATGTCTGTTGTGTATTTCTTCCCTTGCACGCTAAGTGGGAAATATGGGACAGGGAGAGAGATAAAACAAGCTGGAATGAATGGCCAAACACAGCAGGTTTTTTTGTCCAACTGGTTGCTTCCTGATATTAGGCCAAGGGCAGATATTTTACCCTTCACTTTCTATCGCAATGCCACAGTCGTCAATGGAAGCTGGTGGGGTGAATTTTATACATATTTTTAAATGATGTCACTCATTTTACAAAGATTGACGAACTGGAGGCACAAAAGACCTTGTGCTGCAGCGCCTTTTCTGGTTCTCACCTTGCGAGTGCAACTTCTCCTGACTGCATTTTCATCTTGGCATCTTGTCATTGTCTTAAGCTTCCCTTGCATAATCTGCACTCCTAAGAAGGGCAAACTCTTCACGAGGTGACAGAGAGGTTGGCCATACACACAGTGTAACAGCTATCAGTGCAGCGTGACAGGAGATGTTTTCCCCACAAGTCAAGCCTTTCACCCCAATCCCTCTTCTATAATTGGAACCTTGCCAGTCTTCTAAAAATAAATTACCTGTGCCAAATCCTCAAAACGTCAAAAAAAGAAGAAGAGTAAAATGTGTGTTGCCATCCATATTTCTAGACAGATCATCGGATAATAATAACATACAACACTGTTATCAGTAGTTATGGGGTTTCCACTTCAGCCATCTTAAGATTCTTATTATTTGGTGCCCTCGTTTTAACACCGGTGATTTTCAGTACGGTCCCTCAGAGACCAAAGAACAAGGACAACAACAAAAGGCCTATAATGCATGCAGTTAAGTTTGATGTCCAGAATAACATAGTTTCTTTTGCTTCAATGACATGCTCTACTTACTCCTCTTAAAGATTTTGCTGCAGTGGAAATTTGCTACGATTCGTGCTGTGAGGATATCCTTGAAGATTTAGTTAGCCTCAGACTTCAAGGCTGTCAGTCTTCATTATGTCATAATTTCCTCTTTCTTCCTTTGAGGGTGTTGTGCTAATGTTAGGAATTGAACGTGAAGTTCTCCTTGCTCTCACTACTCAGCTTCTTGCCTAGGGTGACTTCCTTCTCTCTCCCCCTACACTTTTAGTAACAGCTCCTCATTTAGCATGCTCTTCAACTTTTTCTGAACAAGGAATACTCCCAGACTGATGTGTTTGCTCTTAATGAATAGCACAATTTTCCAGGAGTTGGTAACACCCACTTTTGGTTAGACAAACAAGAACACTGTGTGTGTGTCATAGGGATGGGGAAGGAATTCAATTTTGCTTGTTTTTTATAAAGACAAACTATCCAATTTGTACTTCTTGAACCAACAAGAAAAATAATAATTATACATATCTACAAACAATAAACTCTCAAGTGATAAATGATAACTGTCTCGTATCAAAGTCTTCTTCTTGTTGTTGTTTAGTCGTTTAGTCGTGTCCAACTCTTCGTGACCTCATGGACCAGAGCACGCCAGGCACTCAGGTCTTCCACTGCCTCCCACAGTTTGGTCAAACTCATGTTCATAGCTTATAGAACACTGTCCAACCATCTCGTCCTCTGTCATCCCCTTCTCCTTGTGCCCTCAATCTGTCCCAACATCAGGGTCTTTTCCAGGGAGTCTTCTCTTCTCATGAGGTAGCCAAAGTATTGGAGCCTCAACTTCAGGATCTGTCCTTCCAGTGAGCACTCAGGGCTGATTTCCTTCAGAATGGATAGGTTTGATCTTCTTCTAGTCCATGGGACTCCTCCAGCACCAGAATTCAAAAGCATCAATTCCTCGGCGATCAGCCTTCTTTATTGTCCAGCTCTCACTTCCATACATCACTACTGGGAAAACCATAGCTTTAACTATACGGACCTTTGTTGGCAAGGTGATGTCTCTGCTTTTTAAGATGCTGTCTAGGTTTGTCATCGCTTTTCTCCCAAGAAGCAGGCATCTTTTCATTTTGTGGCTGCTGTCACCATCTGCAGTGATCATGGAGCCCAAGAAAGTAAAATCTCTCACTGCCTCCATTTCTTCCCCTTCTATTTGCCAGGAGGTGATGGGCCCAGTGGCCATGATCTTAGTTTTTTTGATATTGAGCTTCAGACCATATTTTGTTCTCTCCTCTTTCACTCTCATTAAGAGGTTCTTTAATTCCTCCTCACCTTCTGCCATAAAAGTTATGCCATCTGCATATCTGAGGTTGTTGATATTTCTTCCTGCAATCTTAATTCCAGCTCAAAGTCTGTTATCCTCAAATTTGGGGTAATAATTAGAGGGTGGGGAATGGGCTGAGTTTGTAAAAAACCAACATAATTTTCTTCAACCCCCTTTGAGGTTGTCCTCCTTCTTTGTGACCATGGGCTCACTTCCGTCAAGCTGTGATATAATGTCCTAGTCAAGGTGCAGTTTTTAGCCAGGGAGAATTGGCCTCCTCTTCCAGAAACTGGACATTTCTGTTCTCGTTGTTAGAGTAGAGCTGTTATGAGTTGCAGGGTTTACAACTGAGGGCAGAATCCAAGGAAATTCTTTGCCATTTCATCTGGAAAACATTCAATTCTAGGATCAAGAGCAATAGCACAACCCAGGAGCCAAAAGGACATGAGTTATTGAGAACAGAGCCGGGAAAAGGAGCCTGTATTTCCCAGTTGTGATGGCATGGTAAGAAGAGGAAACAAAGGACTTGCCAACCTGGTTCACTGATTGGCTCTTGTCATTTGGTGCTTTGGCTTCCCCTTGTTATGGTGTAGGTTCTGATTCCAGGACTCTCATTGCACCTGCAGGAGAGGTTCTGGTTCTGGTGTAGCTTCCTGCCCCAGTACTGTTTCTGCCTCCAACTTCAGAGCTCTTTTAAACACCATTTGTAAATTTCATGCGTGAACTGACTGCAGCTCGCAATGCCATCGGCACACACCTGTCCATCACACCCCCAGCTATTCTGCCAACCTGCACATGGCAGCAGTTTTGACAATATTTACATGAACCCTTCTGCTTTCACTGTAGTTTGTCCAATTTATTCATCAATTGTAATACAACTCCCCCAAAACAAATTAACCTCAGAATATTCTGTGAAGCTGTTTTGGCATATGAATGCAGTTGCTCCTTTTCTTCTTTGGCATTTTGTTTACACAGATTGCAATGCAAGTACGGATGGAATAGTGTATCACCTTCTCAGTCTTTTATTTATGTACAGACAAGTCTAATCGAGAAAGGTCTGATGTGATAAAAGTTCATCCCACCACAAGTCATACTAACCACTGATGAAGCTTTTCAACTATTGAGAAAAAGTTTCTTTTAGGATTAAAATATCATTTTCTCTCCTAGGACTATCCCCCCTGCAATTGTTAATAATAATAATAATAATAATAATAATAATAATAATAATAATACATAGACCTAGAAATGGGCAGATCTGTCAGTTTTGGTTTCTCATGTCTCCACTCCTAAATTCTTTTCATCACCACATCAGTGAGTGAATTTTTCATAAACAAGTTCTTATGAAAATTCATGTGAATTTCTCCTAATTTACATGCTTTTGTATGCAAGTTTGCTGGATATGTTCACTTTTGCAAAGCAGTTTCTCCTTATATAATGCATTTGTATATGTTATTTTCACTAATATATGTACAGTGGTACCTCGCAAGACGAATGCCTCGCAAGACAAAAAACACGCTAGACGAAAGGTTTTTCCGTTTGCGAGTTGCCTCGCAAGACGAATTTCCCTATGGGCTTGCTTCGCAAGACGAAAACGTCTCGTGACTTTGTTTCCTTTGTCTAAATAATAATTCGCAAGACGAAAAATTCGCTAGATGGCAAAACTTGCGGAACGAATTAATTTCGTCTTGCGGGGCACCACTGTATTTAATGCACCCTTTACCCTAGTATATTCATTTTTGTACATGTTACTTGGTTGGAGAACGGCACTGAAAAATTCAGAGAAGTTCACATTTCAAAGGATGGATGTCTTTCAGATTGCATCTTCTTTTGGAAAGTGTGAAGTAAGTAGGTTCACTTATATATGCAAACTTAATAGAATTTGTCCCCTACCCCGAAATGCATTCATTCAGCTGATGAGCAATGTTAAATGAATGAATGATCCCGTTCCCCCTCCCCTGAAGATAATGGCCAGGGCCACAAGCAAGCATGGAACCTGCCGGATGTCTTCAAAGGGGCTTTGTCAGATAGATATTGAAATTTCCACAGTTCTGCCTTTTTGAAAATGCTTATTGTGATGACTTATGATCTTAAGCAATAAATGCATTTAAGGAACAAAATGAACGGATTGATTGAGTGAAATGAGATGCTTAGAAGGCATATCATTGCAACCCTTGGCTCCTCCAATTTATTGAGCATCCATCCTAATTTGCTTGCACAAAGCTTATGCAAAGGTTAGACTATGTCTGGCCTACATTGGCCATTCGTTTATGGTGAGATTATACAGCAATAAGCATTCATTTTGATTCCTTGTGGTGTTTATATGTCTTCCTACTCATCACCCATTGATCCCACACTATTCAGTGCATTTCCCCATCATTTTCCATACCAAAGAAGTCTTTTTCTTAAGTGGATTTGTTGTGCTAGAGCGGCAAAAATGCTTTCATCCATTTCAATTGCGGAAACCTAAATCTCCAGTTTGATTTCCTCCTGTAAAATTCTGGCAGTCTGGAGGCGGCCAAAGTCTGCACCCCACTATTCCAGTTTAATGTAGTGGGTGTTATCATTTTATCATTGTTGTTAATTTGAGAGCTTTGAGCTTGCAGCAGATTAAATCTGACCCTCACATTACCAAGCCTTTCTCTTGTCTTTGCAGGCTATTTGAAATTACTCAGAGGGAATGATCAGAGGGACATGAAAGCAGAATTCAATTCCTGATATGGCCTTTTATCTCTTAACTCTCTCGACTTTCTGAGGCAGGAAATGGCTCAGCCACCATTGTTGTAAAATGCAGAAAAGGAAGCAGGGGCAGACTTCACATGCAATGCCAAAATTTAGTGCCCTCGCCTCTCACCTTCCATCCTAAGTCATTGTTGCATGTTCAGCATCCTGCATGTGCAAACGGGTTGCGTCCCCCTAAAGCCACCTCTGAAAGGAACTTCACCACATGATGATGCTATGTCACATCATGCCTGTTGGTGTTATGTTGGGAATGTACAAACCCATCACAATGAATTGGGTGGCTTTAAGAAACACAACATCCATATTGGAAATGTGCAAGTGTCAGAGACTGCCTCCAGGTCCCAGCTCACAGAGGACCAACGCTAGCCAGCGGTAATATACAAACGTCTTTATTAAAGTATATTATCCATTTTCAAACCCTAGCGTGCGTCTCTACGTCTAGACACTAGACCGGCGAAGCTCCGTCTGAGTCTCCGCCCCCTGTACACCAGCTTAAGACTCTAGCCTTACTCCACCTCTTCCGTCTCTCCTTCCGCCTCTGGGTCCTACCACCCCCCGGGGTCCCTTCCTTCCTGGACGCTTCGGAGGCGGACCCCTCGGACTCTTCCCCCTCCCTTCGGCGGGCTTTGGGACCTGGCTCCCTTTCCGGGCTGCTCATTGCGCCACCCTCTTGTACATTTGAACTTGGCGCGCGCGCGCTGCCTCCGACCTTCCTTTTGACCGTTTCCTCGCTCTCTGATGCAGGCGTGGCTAACCCTGACTCATGTCCTCCCGCTGACGGAAAGCTGCCTGATGCCGATGCCTGGGACTCCTCCCCCCTACTGCTCTCCGGTGGGGAAGCTGGTCCCGATTTCCAACTGCTGCTCTCTGAGTCCCCTCTGGCCCCTCCTTCCTGGGGTGTTCCCTCTGGCATCCCCCTAGCTCTGACCACGGGAGCCCCTTTCTGTGAATCCTCCGATTCGCTGGAGAGACTTAGAGACCTCGGGCAGCTATCATCGCTAACTTCTCCCTCGGATTCCTCCCCCTCGGTCTCTAATTCCTCCCTTTCCTGTCCCTCTGCTCCTGAGCCCCTGACAGCAAGAGAATTTGGAAACACATTGCATCGTGGTGTTGGGTCATATGTTGCTGGTTGATGATGTGCCAGAGAGGTGGAAACTCATCACAAGAGCATGGCTGGAATATAATGTCCAGGCTGTTTTAAGGAAGACAACAGGAGGTAAAATCAGAATTGCTAATGTGAAAGAGAATTCTACTTCCTCTGTCCCTGTGCTGCCACCACGTCTTAAGCTGTTGGAGCTGTATTTATAAAAGGTAAAGGTACCCCTGCCCGTACGGGCCAGTCGTGTCCGACTCTAGGGTTGTGCGCTCATCTCACTTAAGGGGCCAGGGGCCAGCGCTGTCTGGAGACACTTCCGGGTCATGTGGCCAGCGTGACGAAGCTGCTCTGGCGAGCCGGCACCAGCGCAGCACACGGAAACGCCGTTTACCTTCCCGCTAGTAAGCGGTCCCTATTTATCTGCTTGCACTTAGGTGTGCTTTTGAACTGCTAGGTGGGCAGGAGCTGGGACCGAAAGATGGGAGCTCACCCCGCCGCGGGGATTCGAACCACCGGCCATACGATCGGCAAGTCCTAGGCACTGAGGTTTTACCCACAGCGCCACCCGCGTCCCTTGCTGTATTTATAACAAAACTCTATTTATGCCTGATTATAGGTATTCCAACAGCCTGACCCTAAAAAATGCTTACTCAGAAGTATGCTTCACATTGAATTCAATGGAATTTACTTCCTGATGACTATGTTTAGGCTTGAACAATCAGACCGTGGATTCTGAGGAATGCACGCAGATCATTATTGGCAAGCAGTTTCACTCAGATTACATATGTCAAGACCCAAGACATGGGTCTTTTCAGTGATTTCAGAACATTTTGTTGGTGGCCTTTCCCCAATCTGTTTGGTTAAAGCTTTAATTGAAGAAAGCTTGATGAAATTCAGAAAATGCTGTTTAAAAATGCTCTGCGGCTCAGATAATTTTGTAGCGTGTGTGTGTGTGTGTGTGTGTGTGTGTGTGTGTGTGTGTTAGTTATTTAGGTGCCGTGTCACTATCACTATCATAGCTTCTGGGTACTATAATAATGAAATTTACAAGTGAATACAAATATTTTACAAGGAAAGCATGGTTAGTTGATGGCCAGAGCTTTCACATCGCATCTTGTTCCCCAGCTTTTGTAGCCACATTAAATTATGGCCCCGGGAAGAGAGGAATTTAAATGTTTCACTGCTGGATGGAAAGCATGCTCAAGTAGGATCTTTTTTTTTTTTATTGTTTGCCTGGGTCCTTATTTTTCCTGTCACTGGCTGGCACCTTGATGAAGACAGCTGTCAACTCAAGACTAATCACATTTCTTTCAGCTGGGGCAGCCAGGTCTGACTTATGGAATGTCAGTCACTTGCCAGATCTGTCAGAATACCATTCAGATGCTAGTTAACTAGAGCCAGTACGGTTAGCTACCTGGCAGAAAAGGCTTATAATATGCCACCTTGGAAAGCAAATTATTCACAGAGTGAATATTGTTGACAGAAGTGGCAGTGCCCCCTGTAAAAAATGTCCTGATTTCACAAATATATTCTGATCAATAGGAGTCCAACCTTGGAGGAAGATGAAATCTGCAGCTCTCAGGTTCATTTCTCTATTATACATCAATGTTAGGAATTTCCCCCTCAGGCGTACTGTAAGTAATGAGAAAAATCTGCAGAAATTTTGAATCCATATTATTCATGCCAAAGTGTTTCTCCTGCATAAGCATCATTTAAGCACAGGCCATTCAACACATGCTCAGACCCATTAATTTCACAGGTTTAAATGTGGATTCCACTCTTGGCAAATGGCACCTCCGAATTCTAACACCAGTACACTTTCCAGTAGTGCAAAGCTGGAAGCTACATGGTTCAACATTAAAGACACACCTTTTCATGCTTCATACCCTGATATAATATTGGAACCATAAAGGCAGCAAAAATGAATGGTGAATGGTTTTAATTGGAACAGAGATGTGCAACATGTCCTACAAAGGTGCCATGATGTGCAGTTCCATGGGACCAGGGGCGTCTTACTCATAGAGGCTAGTGGCACAGGGCACCAGGGCTCCAAGTTCTTGGAGGGCACCAGGGAAGAGGCGGAGGCTGGATGCAGCACCTCCTGGCATCAGCTCACCGCCTTCACCCACCTCTGCCATGCTGCGCTGAAGCAGCGCCGCCCCTGGAGCCTCCGTCTGCCGTGGCCACCACGGCATGAAGCGGCCAGCTGAGCCGGGAGCCTCCGCGTCCAGCTTCCATCTCTTCCCTGCCAGAGGAGCCGCCCTCCAGCCACTGCCCGCCTCCTCCAGCCCCGCAAAGCTGGGTGCATTGCCGGCAGCGCCGTCCTCCCTAAAAAAGGTTGGTAACTCTTGGAAAGGAGGGATCTTCACGCCACAGCACCAGATATGCTTAAGACGGCCCTGCATGGGACTTCTTCCTCCCAGGTAAGTAAGCATAGAATTGCACCCTAAGCCGGTTTTGACAGATTAGCAATTTTATTCTTTAAACAGCAGGTGAGGAAGGGGCATGGAAAATGATTGGAATTGAGGTGTGGGGAAGGCGGTCTAATTCTTTACCTGCACGCCATAGCCCTGCCTCCAATTGTCTACTCAAAGCTGCTATGCACCCCAGGAGGTAAGCTTACGTTTGAAGACATCTGACAATGCCTTCCTATATGAACACAAATTCACTGTGTGCATCCTTGATCACCAGTAGCATCTCCATGTGGTGGGGTGGAGATCTGCTCCCCTGAAACCATTGCCACTGCAGTTTACTTGGATGGTTATGTTCCATTGTCTCCCGAGACAGATGGATGCCAACAACAGAGTTGGGGTAGGACAAGGTAGAGTTGAGGTCAGGGCTGTGTGAGCACACTGGGTAGGAGCATGACATGGGTGCACTGACCTAACCGCTACCCTGCCCAGGATCAGCCAGGTAAGCTTCAGTGATGCTGGTGTTGGGAGAGAGCATAGGCTGCTTCTGTTAATCACCACAATACACTATTATGCTTTTCACAGTTCAGGATGGCTTTTCAAGTGAAATATGAAATGTCTGTCTTTGGGGATTGTTATGATGCAGAACAGATAAAGACGGGGCAGTTAAAGACTCCCTAAGCTACGAAATCTGCATAGATCAAGTTAATAAGGTGGTAATCAGAAGTAGAGACCAAGTCCCATTGAACCCAGTGGGATTTACTTTTGAGAAAAACATCCACAGAACCATGCTGTAAATACAGATATGAGCGAATGTTTATTCCGCCAGGTAAATGCGCATGCCAGGCATCATGATTCCGAGAAGAATACCTTTCAGATATTTGGATTTGCTAGACGAAAGCACCCTATAAAAGAACTCCAGCAAAGAATCACTATTCACATGTAAAGCTAAAAGATCTTTCATTTCTCTCATTATTTAGTGCAAATTTCTATAGACATAATGAAGCAATAGCAATGTATTATGTTGAAAAGTATTATGCTCTTGTGTTTTTGTCAGAACAAATGGATGAAAATGAATGCCGGTGTATTAGCTCTT
Source organism: Podarcis muralis (assembly GCF_964188315.1). Lineage (NCBI taxonomy): Eukaryota > Metazoa > Chordata > Lepidosauria > Squamata > Lacertidae > Podarcis > Podarcis muralis. The sequence continues at coordinate 102,383,291 of NC_135655.1, read as the reverse complement.
AAGGGAACGTAAAGTGGCTTGATTCACTTGGAGGGCTGTTTTGAAAGTTTTTTGTTGCTAATAAGGCAGATATAAATTTAAATATAAATAAGTTAAATCAATTAAAGAGTATAATGGTACTTGGAATCCATACTTCAAAACTCCCTGTTGTGCAGCACATTGTAAAAGACAAGTGTGGGCGAAGTTATTTATACCACTGAGTTCCAGACAATGAAAGCAATATCCCTCTCCCCTCCAACCCAGATTATCATCAGAAGCTGAGATGTGAGCTTCAAGGTAAATGAGACTGGAGTGCTTACTGAAAAGCTTCTAAACTTAATAGGTGCTTGTGTGTAAGGCCTATCTGGTGTAATGATTTACACATTTTCTCTCTCCTCACCAGCAAGGAATTATGTCTGCTTTCTCAAGGATCTGTAGCAATAGGAAGTAGAAGGGTACGCTAAATATCTAGAAGGCTTACTGTAGTTTCTTATTAGATTCAGCAGCATTTGGCTGTCAAGATAAACCTTTCCATCATTCCATTCCAAAGCCACACCTGAAAGTGGGGAGGGCTCTGGTTAAAGGTGAACCTTGTTTTTCACCCATAACTTTGGAGAGGGCCAACTTGGATGAGATAGACTGTTAATATGGTTGTATTTTTAACACTGGTTTTGAATTGCTGTTGGGATTGTTTTTGGTTTAATGTGTTGATGTTTGGACTGGAAACTGCCCTGGGACCATAACTGATGAAGGGCAGTTTAGAAATTGAAGAAAATAAGTAATGGAATTTAACCCTTCCTCCCCCTCTGCCTCCATTAGGTCACTGGTTTGAATCTAGAATTATCAGGCAGCAAATGGTTTTCTGCCCTGCTTCAAGACATCGCAAGACCCTTTGTTGTTGATACCCTCCCCCTCTCTGCCTCCCATGAGGGACTAACATGACTACCTTGCTGGAATTCCAAGTAGTCAACTGAAGAGATCCAAGTCTCTCATCTATCAGATCTGAATGAACTCATTATCCTCTATTAACTTCAGCAGAGAAGTATCTCAGAGTCTCTGCTTCACGTTTGTGTGTAGGCATTAACAAGTAGATACTAACGGTGAACAATGGAATAATTTTATTTTCCTTAGCAAGTATCTTAGCCAGTGTGTTGTTCTTTTCTTAAAAAAATGTTTAGGGGTACTCTCATTTTGACTCAAGAAAATCACCATTTTATAGTTCAAATTGGGAAAAATAAATACAGTAAATGGACAAAAGTACAAAGATTCAAAAATGTTTAGGAGTATGCGTACCCCTGCGTACCCCCGGGAAAAAGCACTGATCTTAGCTATTCCATCCCTTGAATTTTGCATTCCCCAGCTTCCTTTTTTCTAAGATAACATTCCCACCCGGCCTTTTGTATGGACAGGAAGTGTCTGAATGCAGCATTTAACATTAATGTCTTGGGGGATTTCACATGACTGAAGACAGGATCTTCATTTTGACAGCTTAATGCATTTTACATCATGATGCCCCTGCCCATGACTGCGTCTAGGGTAGAATCCTAGACCAGGCCTTCCAATCAATGTCCCTGGTATATTTTCCTCCATTCTCTTGAGCTAGATAAGGTTTCAGGCCTACAAAATGCTTTAGAATATTGGTAAAGATAATATGGCATTAAGGAGGGGAGGAAAATAGGCATTTGGCTTTTGCTGATAACTGTGTTTTTATTTTTATTTTAAATGTAGAGTAGTTACAGGATTAGTCTGAGAAAGTGCAGTTTACAGGCACCTAAGCCTGTGCCTTTGATATCAAGTCTGTATTTCACAGTGCACCTTTTTAATATTCCGGTCAAATAATTTTAAGCTGCTGAATAAATAATAGCAAGAACATTTGGGAACCTTAATTATGTTATGAAAGGCAAATTTGTGCAGTGGTGACCACAGGCACTTGCAAAATATTTGGCCAGTTAGTTTGAGAGACACGGAGAAAAAGGGAGAGCTAATAACATTTTTAAGATCTATAATGAGAACATGCTGCATTGAGAAGGTTTTGATGTCATTAGTAAGGTCTGCTAAGACCCGAGGTTGCATATCTAATAGCCTGTCCTTCAGCAACGCATAATTTGCACCGCAAAAAGCATAAGAGTTCTTATAATATTGGATGTATCATGAAAGGAGTATAACAAAGCAACCTTTTAAATTCTAATTTGCATATACAGCTGTTGGGGATTGAATTTTAAGCAAGGTGCTTTTTAATGAGATCAAACTCTGCCTTCCATTAGAATGCGGTTCATCACATGTTCACTGAAGGACTGTTCTATCTGCATTTTCCTAGAGAGGGACAGGAAAGAAAGGAATGTTATGAACACACAACTCACTTTTTAGATGCCCCTTTTCTTTTGCATTATAATTTTAGTAAGTCTGAGTGATAAAATGCCTCTCCAGAGATAGTTGTCCTTATCCAACCTGAGATATCAACAAATGGATTGGGAATGTGTCTTCTGCCATAGCTGTCAGCTTTTCCCTTTTCTTAAAAAAACGGGGAACGTTGACAGCTATGGTCTTCTGCACACCAGGGAAATTGATGCCCATCTGGATTGTATTACCTAGATTCCATTGAACGGGCTGGAATCATCTTTTGATGCAGATGGGGAAGCACATCTCCTGTACCTTTGAATTGTGATACAGTGCTTACTGTATCCCAAGCTAGATGCATCTTTTGAAAAAGAAGGCAATATGACCCTCATTTAGAATCTTATTAAGATGTGACAGTGCAAGCCCATACATGTCTACTCAGAAGCAAGTCCCATTGAGTTCAATGAGACTTACTCCAAGTAAGTGGGCATTGGACTGGAGCTTAAGAGTGTAGGACCAGAATTAGTGTATTGAAGGGTAATCTTTTAACTGTCTTTGAACCTAGCGTTAACAGTGGTGGAGGAAAGGGAATTATAGATGTCGCTTTTCTTGTCTCAGACTTCTTCTTCCTACAAAACTGCTTTAAAATACTAGAGTCTTGACTTTCTCAGCCTCTGGACTAGCTGCCCATGCCATTGTGCAATTTCTGTTCGAATATGTTAATGAGGAACATGGAGTCTCTCTGAGCATTTGGTAACATGACTGAATTGAATTTTATCTTTCTTTCTGCTACAACTTCCAAGTAAATCTTCACTGCTTGCACATTAAGGGGTATACTAGTAAAAATTCACTGATGAATTTTCAAAATGGCTTTAAAACAACATCAACAACCCACAAACTCATGTGGAAATGTTGAGAACAGAACTTAAGATCAGACGAATAAGAAACAGTGAGAAACAAAAATGGATAATTCTACCCATCCTTAGCCACAGCCTCCCCAGCCCTGGCTTAGTGGCTTCCCTCCAGCTAAAAGGTAGGGACAGATTTTAAGGCAGCCTTGGACCACTCCTTGTTCTGTTTAAGGCAATGGGGTGGGGGGCAGGACTGGAGGAAGAGATGGCTTAGAACTCCCCATCCCTCCCACTTCCTTGCCCATCAAACTTCTAACAGAACCAGCTATTTCATCTTAATTTGCACATTATGTAAGGAAAGGTATGGAAGCAGAGCAATCAGCTTCTCCTTGTACCGTATTGGCCCGAATATAAGCCACACCCGAATATAAACCACATCTTTAACATTCAAGGGGGGGGGGATAAAAAAAGACAAAACCCAAATAAATACCTGAATAAATGCATCCCTAAGTCGACCCAAGGGGCGTTTCAATAGTTTCCCTGTGGACTTCTTGGATACAGCACCAGAGGGAGATGGTAAAAGACCCCTTTCTCTTCCCTGCTTCTGCCCCCCCCCCCAATTAAGAGTGTCAGTAGCAGCAGCCAGGCATGTGGGGCAGGAAAAATGGATTTGGAGGGTAGGTGAGTGGGTGGGTGGGTGGGAAGGAAGGGGGGTATTTGGAGGAGCAGGGGACAGGCAAGGAGGCTTATGGGGAGATAAGGGAGGGAAGCTTGGGGATTAGGGCTGCTGCTGGTGGCCTCCAGTCCAAACTCAGATTGGCTCAAAAGCAAGCCAAGTTATTTTTCACTTTTGCAGACGGGATGGGGAATATTTCAGATCCAACCCTGTTTGAGGAGTTGGGGATCACCCATCACTGCTTTGCAACCTATGGTCAGGCCATAACCTTAGGGCTACATTCTCAATGAACAAACACGAAAAAATGCTGTGCTTAAAATACTTGTGTTGGCTTCAGGGCAAGTCCCATGGTCTGCAACTGACCTGTGCTTGGGCGAAAGCTTGGGAGTGCCAGGCGGGCTGCACGCCATGGCCCACGCTCCCAGGCTTCTTCCTGGGGGGAGCCATGCTGCTTTGCCGGCGGGCTCCCCCCTTCCTTAGGTGGCTCAGGGGAAAGTTGGGAGCAGTGGGTGAGCTGCGTGTCATGGCCTGTGCTCCTGGGCTGCTTCCGGGGGGGGGGGGGGAGCTGCGCCACTTATGCCGGTGGCATAAGGTTGCGAATATAAGCTGCACTTTAACTTTTTACTGTCAGAATTTGGGGGAAAAGGGTGGCTTATATTCTGGCCAATACAGTATTTTTTTAAAAAAACACAACAACTCTTAAAAGAGTAATTTATCAGATTTCATAAAGACTGCATATTTTTTGAGAGATTTGCATTCTGTATCACTTATAAGAGCTCACTGAGTGAACACGATTGGAGACATACGGTTGGTTTAGCCTCGTTACAGTACATTCCTACCAAACCAGTGGGGATGTAAGTCAGTCTGACCTAATATTATGTTGATTCCAAAGTAATTACATTTGTTATTTGCAGGATCTGCTGTAAATCGAGTTGTGGCAGTTATGTGGCTATTTCACAGAAGCAATTTCAGAGCTTATTAAATATATCATATGTTGGAAACACATTCCATTAACCCCTCTAGTACCTCAAGACAGATGCCATATGTTCAGTGAAGAGACAATTTTATTGCCCTCTATGCCAATAGCAATTGAGGGCAAATAAGTTCAGGCAATGCACAAGTTAGTGTACACTATAAAAGCCAAATGTCCTATACTTTTGGGGTTAAAACTACTGAGACCAAACTGCATGGATATTTACCCTTATCAACCGTTTCCAGTGCTACACTTCTCATTCTTCTTCCCTAAATTCCTTCTTCTCTATTGCCCCCTAATTATTTATTATTAAATAATATTATTTTCTTGTGTGGTGCTACCCAACCAGCGTTCCCTAAATGCAGGGATGTTGGCCGTAGTTAGTATAGACAATGGTCAGAAATGATGGGAGTGGTAGTTCAGCACGGTCTGGAATGGCTAGATGTCACCACTGATGTAACGAATAAGATGACACAAATGTTTATGATCTGACTGCATAGTGACACCAAGGACAAGTGTGAATGGGCAAAGGAGCAAACTCTTCTTTTTTGCCTGGGATGCCAGTCAACATAAAAGGCAGTGATTGTGCATGTTGCTGAAAACTCTTCAGTGAGTTGTGTCTGTTCATAATAAAAGCATGAGGATTAAGGGGAACAACATATATGATTCCAGGAACATATGAAACGCCATGGCAGAAAAACCCTTTGTCCATCTGTTCCAACATGCTACATATGGAATAGTTATTGCCAGGTGTTTAAGAGGGAAGTTGGGGAAAGTATAATATACAACACTGAAACATTATACTGCAGGGTTAAATTTCGTCTGCCCTCAGCTGGCGATCAGTTTCTGCCTTGAAGCACAAAGTGTGATAGCCTTTTCCAATTTGTCCCAGCTAGGCTAACTGCTGAGACTAGCCTTATTGATGTGGATGTCTTCTAATCCCTTTATGAAATTACTCAGCTCCAATGTTTGAGATATATAAAATGAAAGCCTGGACGTTCAAGAAACAACATGCTTCTGAATGAGATCACTCCACAGCTAATACATGCACAGACCATTATTTAATATATTAGTCCCCTTAAGACACTTTCCCGCATGGGCAAATTCAGTCCCTGATACACAGCAGTCTCCATTGGAATCAGGGCTAGAATCACAATATCAATGGGAAGAAGAATTTATCATACAGGCTCAGAAACTGGTGCTTTTTGGTGCATCCTAACAGGGATCAAGGGAAAGACTTGCTGGGCATTTACCAAGCTACACCCCAGCAGAGATGGCACTGTGAACCCCTTGAGCAATCTGGTGCACCTCCTCCCTTTTCTTGCTGCTTCTGTTTATTTACTGTCTTCTCTGAGCAGTGCTAAGAATCTGGGCACCTGTGCAGTTTAGGTTTACAGGGAGATGGCAAATGAATGTCAGTGGTGATAACAATAAGGAGTAGGTGGTCTTACGCAGGAAAAAACCCAGTGCATTTGTATGTCAATAGTTCTACTATTTTTGCTTGTTGAATGGAGTGATCTGCCTCTCTTCCTCTGCTTGCTGCCCTGGAGGTTCTCCTGACCAGGAAGAAGATCCTGCAGTTCACTTTGCATGGAGGATTCCAGAAGAACAGTTCATTTTGATCATATTTCCAGCGCCCAATTCTCTTCCTCTTTGATGTCTTCACAACATTTCCTTGAACAGTGAGGGTCAGACCCCTTGGGCTACATGGTGCTGGGGGCCTAGGCACTGATACTTTGTGAGTAGGAAAAATGGCCTCGCAAATCCTCCATCCTGTCTGTGGGTAGTATTTTGATGAATATTACTGGGTGGGTCAGTTCAATTTTTCCAGCAGTTTTTTTTTAATCTTCCAATAAATTTCAGCTTCCCTAATGTTAAATAAACTCTATTTTTACTTCTTGTTGATGAATTAAAGGCATCATGGACCAAGAGACGAGAAATGGAAGGAGTATGGACCAAGCCTATTGCATCTTCCAATAATATTAAAAGAACATTGAGCAACATTAGAACTGGATCCACTGTTGCGCCTAAAATTCATGGATGGTGAAATAGGGAAGGTTTCAGCACATCCCTCAGGGATGACCAAAATTTTTCAACAGTCCAGGGGCTGCTTGAAAAAGTTTTTCTTTTAAATGTATCAGATGCTGTAAGACAAATGCAGATCTTTTTTGACTCAGTAGGTCACATGATTACCCCCACCTGTGGGTGAATTTTGACAGGTATTGTAGGACAACCCACCTGTTTGTCATCTGATGCCATAATGATGTCAGGTGATTGACACTTGTCAAAGTCCCTTGTGCAGCGTTTCCCCAGCAACCAAGAAGCAGCTGGCTGTCAGGCATTTGGGAATCAATGTGCTTTGCGCATCTGGGGATAGCTGCTGCTGATGGAGAGGAGCACTCTCTCCTTCCCATTCCTGTGCACTCTATATCCCAGTGCAAGGAATGAGAAAACAAAGGGATCTGAGCAATGGGGAAAAGGTCTTTGCACACACAAGCTGGAATAAAAACAAAAAGGATGGGGGGAGCCCAGAAGGAAGTTCCCATGCACTGGAACTGCTATGATTTTGAGGCAAATAGGGAGTAAAAGAAGGGGGGAGAAGTAAGCTAAGGAGAGGACAATCTTAGGCCATGCAGATTTATCCAATTAGTGGAGGGCTGTTCAGGGAATGTGCATTCTCATCATCTCCAGTAAAAGGCAGAGGGAGAGAGAGAGAGAGAGAGGGAGAGAGAGAGAGAGAGAGAGAGAGAGAGAGAGAGAGAGATGCATGCCACAAGGCCTGGCAGAGCAGTGGGAGAGAGCAGTTGCAAACCCAAATGGGAATGCAATTCAGAATTAGAATATATGTCTTCTGCTTCTAGGCATCACGGAAGGCATTTTATCTTTTTACAGTGCACAGAAGTGCTATGAAGAGAGATGAATGTAATGAGGGCCAGAGGCTGGCCGAAGAAGATTAACGGCTGAAAACACAGTATCTGATTGTAAGATGGATCTTATTCCAGTGATGAATGTTATGGGCCTGTCATACAGCCACGCTTTTCTGAGAATTGAAAATAAACACAATAGTGATGCATTTGCTACAGTGTTCTGTATTTTCCGCCATTTCACAGAGGTAGAAAATCCAGCAGCATGGCTTATTTTGCCAAGTTGCAAAGAAGAGAACTTACATTTTCTGTGGTTGTAAGATGTTTTTATTGTCGTATTTACTGCTGCAACCCACTCTGAAACCTTAGGGTAAAAGGTTGATAATAATAATAATAATAATAATAATAATAATAATAATAATAATAATATTTATGACCATGTTAAAAGCATTGTATCTTGGATATATTTTGCCATGTCTGCCAATCTAAGGGACAGTCCTTAATTTTCCCCCCATATCTCAGAATAGATTATCCCTTTTCAAAATTTCAATAGGCATCTGCAATGGTGCAACTACAGTATAATCTGGACTATTTTTTAGCCGGAACTCAGTTCAGCACCTTTCAGGTGAGCACCCTTGCCATTACAGGAGAACAAGGGAGGCATTCATGGTGAGTTCTGGCACCTCTTTTTCTAGAAAAATAGCACTGAGTATAATTCAGAACTGGCAACAATAAAATGAAAGATATTCATAAAAAAATCCAGCAAATATGTAAACCCCACAATACATACACAACCATGTAAACTAAGTTCCCAGAAAGAGCCTGGAAGTGAAATGATGGAAGATAAATCCAAATGCAGAAGGGCCAGAATGAGCCATTACAAAGAAGCATAGCATCACACCTGATTCTGTGAACGTTATTTCTAAATAAGAACCCCACTCCCTTGTTGGCTGCTCTTGTATCTGATTCACATAATTTTCTGGGCTTCTCTTTCAATTCTGCATTTCTTCTAACACCCCAAGCTCCCCGGCTGAATTATTTAGCACTCCAGCTCTTGTGAGAGTTCATTAGAGCAGGCAGAATAGTCAGACATGTATTTTTATTTGGTTCAGATTGTACAGCGCAGTAATCATTTTTAAATGTCCTTCTCTGCCACGTAAAGTTGCAAGGCATCAACTCAAAGGACAGTAAAAGATGGAATTATTGACTGCTAAAGGTGGCCTTAGAACAAATACCAGAATGACGGCTTCAAACAAATTTCTGTATCTGAGACCAGTACGCCTGCTTCTTTGGGGTCCTTTGTTTATTGGATTTTTATTTGATTGATGGTTTTTGAATGGCAATTCCATGGGTAAGCTACTCCTAGCAGCAAAATCATGTTTAAAACATCACCTCTCCTTCATTCGCCGCAATCAGGAATGGTGCTAGTTTTTACAGTTTCATGCATAAAGCTCTTGCGATCATGTCTTTGAAACTTTGTAGTAACAGCAACATCCCTTGGGGTTTTTACTCTGTTGTAAGGAGAGATGGGGAGAAATTTGATTTGGTTGGCCCTTAAATGTGAATCTATCAAATTTGCAGTTTCTGAAACTATGTAAGAACCGAAACATAGCCATCTTTTGAAATTTACACTTGTCTGAATTTTGCAATGCAATCCTCCAACCAAAGTGTGTGAAAAATTTAATATATTAGTGAAAACAGCACTGCAAAATGGATTAGCGAAAAGAGCATTAGGAAAAAAACGCTTGCAGAAATATGTACGTTAGTCAAAACTGCATCGGAAAATGTGTTTAATGAAATCAAAATGCTAATGAGTTTCCATGAGGATTAAAATAACAAAACAAAACCGCAGAAATATGGAGTACTTTATTTAAGACTGGAAAACTGAGAAACGGTGAAAAACTGACAGATCCTTCTGTCCCTAACCTTAAATCTTCTGGAATAACTCAAACCATTATTGTTATGTCTCACATAACTCTCCCCAAGGCCTCTCTCTTTAGTAGGACATTGGGGCAGAGGTCCAGAGCCCCAATTCATTGAATGAGCTGAGCATCGTGCCACTGCCGTCAATACGCCAGGGGTGGATTACCACATGTTGAAGAAAGCAAAGTAATACACATTGCCATCTGAGAAAGAGCCATAGCTCAATAGCAGAGCACCTGCTTTGCAAGCAGAAGGTCCTAGGTTGAGTTCATGGCATCTCCCGGTAGGGCTGCCAATGTTCCCCTGCCTGAAATCCTGGAAACCTGCAGTCTGTTAGTGTGGAGACTGCTGAGAAAGATGGACCAATGGCTTGACTTGGTATTAGGCAGCATCACTATATTCCTGTCTAGCCCCCTACCACAAGTCCAAAGTCTAAAATTACCTAACTGTACCTAATTGGTCAAACAACTTCTGGAGATGTAAATAATGAAAGGTTAGTGGGTCCCAAGTGTTTTGCAGTTCATCAAAATTTTAATCTCGCCCTTCCTCCCAAAGGAGACCAATTCTTAGTACAGTGGTACCTCAGGTTACAAACACCTCGAGTTGCAAACACTTCGGGTTAAGAACTTTACCTCAGGATGAGAACAGAAATTGTGGCCCCGTTAGCTAAAGTGGTTCCTCAAGTTAAGAACAGTTTCAGGTTAAGAACAGAGCTCCGAAACGAGTTAAGTTCATAACCAGAGGTACCACTGTATAGTCTTGGAGCAAGCATTAGACATTTCCTTCCTGTGAACACCTCCAATGGCCCATGGAAGCTTTGGCTATACAGTGGTTGGTGTGTTTACACAGGAGTCTATGGTGTGTTCTGATATTTTTCCTTTCCTTTCCTTTCTACATCCCAATGTACAGCCAGAGATACTTACAAAGCATTAAATAGATGGAAGAATGTGTTTCATTCTTAAATAGTGTATTTATGTGTAACAAATGTTGGAGTATTTAGGTTTTGTGGTTGCTTATTGTATGATTTTGTTGTTGCTGTTAAGGCATTTTGTTGACAGGCGCTTCCATTATCTCCTTCATTTACTTGGCAGTTTGCAAGTACATTTGCTCAGTTGCAAAAACTGAGGTCATGTATAATTATGAGTTGTCGTCGTTTTTTTTAAGGCAGATATAAAAGACACAACGGAGATTGGATGAAAATGAATAAACACCTGCTCTCTGATGAGGTTTAACACTGCCCAAACTCCTAACAAGCCCAAGTAGCAAAGATGTCAATAGTAACACTGTTTTGATAGATCAGTCCCATTAGGTTACTGGACAGCTGTGAGGGTAAAGGAAGGTCGCTTGAGGAAGCATCAGGAAAAAGTGTTCATCATCTTGTTAACCTGAAATCTTGAGAGATGCATTAGAGAAAAACAGGATTAAGAGCACAGATGGTGAAGATGGCAGCTATGGCAAGCCTAGGCAACGCACCAGGCTGAGGTTCTGTGATCTCTTGTACATCTCCACATATTCAACTTAGCCATATGGATGCCCAGATAAAGTCTTTGCTCCTGCTCAAATGTCTCATTGTGGCTAATTAGCATCACTGCAATGTGCAATGCATTGGGTCGGGCAGTTTAGGAATATCTACACAAAGAGAAAGCAAATTTCAAGTGTCTATTGGAAAAATAATTGGCTTTGGCAAAAAAGAAAAAAAAGCCTGTTTACTGAGAAGGTTGTGCAAAGCATATATAACACTCGCAAATTTGTATAATATGTGACATTAGGAGATGCATTGGGTTGAATGTGAAAGTTTATCACCATCAGCACACAGATAGTGGCTTTTGTTTGCTGTGTTTTATTTTACTATGGGGATAGAGCTGTTTTGTATACAGAATGGTTTATAGTCATGCAAAATGGTTGGTATTCATCTAACCTGGTATTGTTCATAAATTTTAATGGGCCTATTCTCAGTAAAACTTTTGTTTTACCACCCAATATTAATAAAAAATCAGAATATTAACGCCCTTATAGGCTAGACTAGCACTTCCCAAACTGGGGCCAAGGAATTATTCCAAGGGCTCCAAGTTATCCCACTCACACTTCTTGCTTAAAAGAGGAAGATTTGTAGCTTTAAGATAGTCCCTATCTTTAAGCTTTTTGCAAAAGTGCCCTTTGAAGCAGCATCCCCCTCTTTTAAATGAGAAGAAAGTGTTTATATTGGGCAAAATTGCACACAAACATGTGTATATTAGGAGAAATTCTCACTAAAATGCTGATGAATTTTTATTAGGACTTTTTGTTTCATTGCAAACTCATATGAAGAACTGAATTTGAGATTGGAAAAATTAGAAACCGAAACTGAAATTAACAGATTTACCCAACCCTAATCTGCAACGAGGAAGCCTTTCTGTTTGTGCAAAAGCTTCATCACTGCATGGGTTTGGTCTGAATATGTGGGCCTTACATGCTGAGCAAGCCAGTTTGCCTATTTTTGAGGCTAGCCAGTGCTTTGAATCAATGCGTGAACAAGTCTTCTGAAGAGGATTTAGATGTAATTGATCTTACTGGTCCCATCACTTTCTGGCAAATAGAAGGGGAAGAAATGGAGGCAGTGAGAGATTTTACTTTCTTGGGCTCCATGATCACTGCAGATGGCGACAGCAGTCACGAAATTAAAAGACACCTGCTTCTTGGGAGAAAAGCGATGATAAACCTAGACAGCATCTTAAAAATCAGAGACATCACCTTGCCGACAAAGGTCCATATAGTTAAAGCTATGGTTTTCCCAGTAGTGATGTATGGAAGTGAGAGCTGGACCATAAAGAAGGCTGATCGCTGAAGAATTGATGCTTTTGAATTCTGGTGCTGGAGGAGACTCTTGAGAGTCCCATGGACTGCAAGAAGATCAAACCTATCCATTCTGAAGGAAATCAGCCCTGAGCGCTCACTGGAAGGACAGATCCTGAAGCTGAGGCTCCAATACTTTGGCCACCTCATGGGAAGAGAAGACTCCCTGGAAAAGACCCTGATGTTGGGAACAATTGAGGGCACAAGGAGAAGGGGACGACAGAGGACGAGATGGTTGAACGGTGTTCTTGATGCTACTAATGTGAGTTTGACCAAACTGTGGGAGGCAGTGGAAGACAGGAGTGCCTGGCGTGCTCTGGTCCATGGGGTCATGAAGAGTAGGACATGACTAAACAACAACAACAAGCCACTAAGAAGTTGGCCTGCACAAACCCTATTGGACATGAATCCAGCTTCTGCAGCCCCCAATTCATGCCAATGTCATTTCTGCAGAAAACAACCCGGTGACTGTAGCCCTCCTCTGTAACCATGTCTAAAATGCTGTAATTACATTTCTTCTAATAGCCACACATCTGTGTAACTTTGCAGGATTCTCCTTGTCCTGGGGGAGCACTTTTAGCGCTGAATGGGTCAAACATAAATTTCATCTTCATTATCATCAATCATCGTGGAAAAGATGGGCAGGAAACTGTTATAGCCAGTCTAGTAAATGTAATCAAGAACAGCTTTTCAAGACTGCCTGTGGTCTTTCTGTCTAGTTTCTAAAACATTCATATTTGGAAAACTATTCGAAGGCAGCAAAGATAAGACATCACACCAATATAACTTAAATAAAGCCAAAGTCACAACAAAGCATGACACAACATCTAACTTTCTCAAACATGTAGCACACTATCTTGGTTATTTTACATTTCTTTCAATTCCCCTCTCTATTAAATCTTGTACGATTGCTATCATATCCATTTGATTATTAAATAGCTTTGAAATTGTTATTTTATCATGCTGGGGCAATTTTATATGGCATACGATTTATCTTATGATGGAGTATTTTTTTAATAAAAAAAGTTGCTTGCTAAGGTCTGTGGTAAAACAACCTACCATTTACTTGCGTTTTGTATTTGAGATGTACTACTTTTATATTGTATGTGATTAAATCAAATAAAAATTATAATAATAAGACCTGATATTATTGTTATTAAGAACTGATATCACTTTCTTACATTTTTCTGAGACAAATCAATAGGGTACAACAGACTATAGCCAAAATTAATAAAACACACACACCAAAACTTAGAAAAAGCTGTAAAAACAATGCAAAAAGTTGTTGTTGTTGTTTAGTCATTTAGTCGTGTCCGACTCTTCGTGACCCCATGGATCAGAGCACGCCAGGCACTCCTGTCTTCTACTGCCTCCCGCAGTTTGGTCAGACTCATGTTTGTAGCTTCGAGAACACTGTCCAACCATCTCGTCCTCTGTCGTCCCCTTCTTCTTGTGCCCTCAATCTTTCCCAACATCAGGGTCTTTTCCAGGAAGTCTTCTCTTCTCATGAGGTGGCCAAAGTATTGGAGCCTCAGCTTCACGATCTGTCCTTCCAGTGAGCACTCAGGGCTGATTTCCTTAAGAATGGATACGTTTGATCTTCTTGCAGTCCATGGGACTCTCAAGAGTCTCCTCCAGCACCATAATTCAAAAGCATCAATTCTTCGGTGATCAGCCTTCTTTATGGTCCAGCCCTCGCTTCCATACGTCACTACTGGGAAAACCATGGCTTTAACTATATGGACCTTTGTTGGTAAGGTGATGTCGCAAAAAGTATTTTGTGTTTTTGTCGGGACCCTCATTCTGATCCCCAGTCTGGGTGCTGTCCTGGCTTGCTAGATCCTTCAGCCCAGAAACACTGGAGGAAACTGTCTTAGAGGAGGACCAGTGGTAGGTTACTTTAAAGCAGAGTTTGGGAGGGATGATTTGGCCTTGGAAGCACAGAAGGCTCCAGTCCAGTCCTAGCCTTGGTTGGAGCGCACGGTTCACTTGGAGCTTTCCATGGTCCTGTACTTTGCAAGGAGACTGCAAAGTAGTACCACAGATCCAAGTGAACAACTTGCTCCAGAGGTATACTGAAGCCTTATTAGCCTCTGCTTCCAGTCTACCCCTACCAAGGTCTACATCCCTTAGTCAAAAAATGGACACCCCAAAAAGGGCCAAAAATGGGCTGGAGATGTTTTGCATTCTTTCGTATACCTCCTGACCCACTCTTGGTGTCATTTGTTCCTCAGGCTCAGGGGAGGCTGTTCATGATGGAACTGGGCTTTGGTTCAGCAGCCTGGTTCAGTGGACTCAAGTTCAGCATCAGCATAGCAGCCTCAGACTCGGCCCCTTTTCGACCCCACTGCCAGCAGGACAACTGCTTTCATGGCTCAGTGGTAGAGCATCTGCCTTTCATGTAGAAGGTGGCGCGTTCAATTCCTGATATCTCTAGGTAGGGCTGAAGCCCTGCTTGAAACTTCTGCCAGTCAGTGTAGGCAATTATGAAGCTAGATGGTCCAATGATCTGACTCAGTGTAAGGCAGCTTCCTATGTTCCTTCACTTAAGCATTGTCTATTGAAATTTACTCATTCAGGCTCCAGGGATATGCTGGGAATACACAGGTTGTTTAAAAAGGATTGCTTAGAATGGTTTGGTCGCACTCTTAAACCCAGGCCTGCAGCAGCATCTATGCCCCAGTGCAAGGGCAGGGAGAGAGATGGAGCGATCTGGAGACCATGCTATATTCAAGGGAACAATCCAGGGCTGTTTCACTTTGCCTGAAGCCAACACAAGTTCTATGGGCCTAAGTCACATTAGAAAACCTTGGTATGCTGCACCTCATTTTTATTTATTTATTCATCCATTCCTTCTCCCTCGTACTATGTCTGTCACTTAAATTCATTCAGCCACCCCCCCCCCCCGGTAAGGTACAAGTGCCAACAAAATTCTTTTTGCTGTGAATGCTGATAGAAACAATCTTTGAATTAGCCTGTGTTTCCCGTTTATAATGCCATGCTGTCTTTCATCCCTCGGTGATAAGAGAGTGGGGGGTGTTATGTGGCAGAAATAACAGCCTTTGGAGTGGCACAGCAAAGGAGACTTCCACGTTTCTCTGCTCACCATTTGTATGAGAGTCACCGGCGCTGTTTTTAATGAGACTTTCTTATGTCACTGAGCATTGGTGCTGTCTGACTGCTGCTTTGATTTGTTGCGGGCTTCTTATTGGTAAGAAGCAGTGAACTGAGGTTGAGAGAAACCACAGCGCATCTCCCCAACTGCAGCAGGTAGCTCAGGCAGACGTCGCCTAAAACTGATGTTCATCCTTCTACGCAGGAAAAGAGTCAGGCCAAAATCAGCACAAATCAGGGGAATCTTCTTTCTTCCATACCAAACTATAGCACGGAGTAGAAGTATTGGGGGGGAAATAATTAAATCCCAAATATATGGCTTAGAAGTAAAAGCCACTAATTTCAGTGAAACTTCCTCATAATCATTCCAGTCTGGTAACAGATACAGTGGTACCTCTGGTTATGAACTTAATTTGTTCCAGAGGTCTGCTCTTAACCTGAGGTACCACTTTAGCTAATGGGGCCTCCCGCTGCCAGCGCATGATTTCTGTTCTCATCCTGAGGTAAAGTTCTTAACCCGAGGTACTACTTCCGGGTTAGCAGAGTCTGTAACCCGAAGTGTTTGTAACCCAAGGTACAGTAAACCTTGCTTGGAAATACTTTCCGCAGTATACTTATTTCTAAGTAAATAAATGCATTTTGAGTTTGTTTTAACTGGCAGAACCTGAATTGGCATTTCCCGAAGTCTGGACTGAAGTCACTTCCAGGCAACTTCTTTATCAAGCACTCCTCCTGACTTACATGCACAAAGCTTGTGGGTGATTCTCTTTATTTTGCACTGACTGTGATTTGTTGGCAACATTTCATCAAGCAGTTGTTATTGCACACTTTGCAGTACAGTTCACTGTCACTCTCTTTATTGGAAAAGTTTGATTTTGATTGGAAGTGCGTTTATTGTGAAAGCATGCCAAATCCGTTCAAATTGCGCAACCTGAATTGACTAGTATGCAATTGCATCCCACCCACAAACTAGCAACCACCTGGAAGTGCCCCAAATCTAGCACACCAGCTTTACCCATCTAAAGCCTTAGGTGATCATAGCTTGAATGGCAGTCTATTTCTAATTGTTCAAAAACTGAAAGCCATCTAATTTTTCACCCTGTGAAAGTGCATCTGTTCTCTCTTTCTTCAACTGACACATCATTTGAGATCATCCGCCTAGCTGAGTCATACTTCAATGTTTCTTTTCAGAAGGAGCAAGGGCGAGGGGAGAGAAAAGAATGTATATACAGTATATAAAATATCCTCCTAGTTTCAGTCTGTGGTTTTCAAATGCAATAGCTCTGAACATTTTATATGTGCTGTTAAGTTAATCATAGTGAAACTACTGAATATCACCTCTGACACAATTATTGGAAAATACAGAGAGCAACTATTTGTCAGGACTATAACATGACTAAGACATAATGTATGTGGCCATGAACTCCCTCTGGGAAATGTATGGCACAATGCCATTTTCTGATATCTTTATTGGTGGCTGGAGAGGAACTCCCAAGCTGAGTTTTAGGGTTATTTGCAAAATGTTCATATCTACATGACAAATGAAATTATAATGCTTAATTCTCTGATGAGAATTCCTGCAAGATTCCTGCTACTTTTAATAAATTGTGTGCATGTGCGCCCCTCTGGACTTTTGTGTACCATTCTGTAACATGCCATTGATGTAATAATGGTGGCGTCTATCCTTATGCTTAGCTTCATACATAACCCCTTTACAGGAGTTTCAAAGGACTGTGAAAATAACAGCCTGTTTACAGAAATCCTGCCCAGTTACATATAAACTGTATGGGACTGCCATAAACAGGTTGATGTTCTTAACACTCCTGCAAAGCCAGACGATTATCCATATCCATATTTCTCCCCCAACTGTAATACAAAAGGGGTAACTGTGCCCATGTAATAAGGTCTAAAAAAGTAAAAAGCTGTATTTGAAAAGAGGGGATGCGATAGCTTCTCTTGCCCAACATTTCCATGATCATGGATGGATCTGAAGTTCTGCTCCTCAGAGCCACCGGCCCTCAGCTACATTGTAGACCTCTGCAGAGGAAACTGTATTAGAGTTCTGTCTTGAAGGCTTTGCCCTATTGGGTGCTTAGGTTATGCAGAAACTGTAGCGTGATACAGGATTTGGGTAAATAAGGGTAACGTAAAATAACATGGGATTTTGCACTGTACACTAGGACTGGCCTGCTGGTCAGAAAACCTCACGCTGCAATCCCCCCAGGAACTCTTTCCAACTAACAGCTTATTGAACAAAATATGAGTGCATCTTTGGAAATAGACATTTCAGGTTAAGTCATGCTGCACAGGGTTGTGTTGACTTCATCCTTTAGCCCTTTATTTCCCTGTTCCTTATTGTGCAATGATGCTTTGCAGTCATTCCTTGATGAACTCCACATGGGCTGAGGAAACATAACACTCTTAACATTCTTAAAGTTAAGCAGGTCTCAGCCTGGTTAGTGTCTGGATGAGAAAGTGCCTGGGACTCCCACATAAGCTACTCTGAGCTTCCCAAAGGAAGAGCAGAATATAAGTATAATGAGTGCACATAAACAGACCTGGAACTTGGTTTGCAAAAGCAGGCAAAGTGCATCCTGCTCCTGTTGCATTCAGAGGCCTGGAACTCTTAGAAGAAAGCTCTCTGGATTTAGATGGCACTTTGCAGAAGTATCATTTTATTCTTTCCTTGTATATTAGTTTATCCCTTCCAGAATTCTTCTTTCCCTGTCAGACTACAAGTAGACCTGGTGTGGAGTAGCCTGTGATGAACCTACACCGTTCTGAAATCCTGGTCTGGATCAAGGGACGGGCTTGCTAGAAACATTACAGTTCTCTGGATGCTAGACACCATCCCAAGGCTTGACTAATGAGTTGCTGTCTACCTGATGGGTTGGGGCTTGAATATATGTGGACCCCTTTCGTTAGCCTTTTTGGAAGAACCCATCAAAACAGCAACACACTACATTGACAAACAACCATCGTGGTTGCTAATATTCATACTAACACACACAAACAACTTGGTTGAATTTCAGAAGGATCTGCAACAGAAAGACCTGATCAAAAGAGCATTTTGCTAGGTCCTTAAAGCCCCTGCCTCGCACCATGACAAATATATCTAATTTCTTGTTCGCCCTTTTCTGAAAGGGAAGAATCCGAAGTTTCCTCCCTTGACTCTCATTCCCTGTTCGTTACTTTGCATCTAAGACCTTGCAGCCCTGACCCTATAAAGTCATGAATCAAGAGTACAGAAGGCCTCTGCAGGCAGGTGGGGCAGAAGGTTCCCAAACTTGCTGGGAGGTCAGGACTTTTGTGGGAAAGGCACTTGGGTGACCTGAGACTTTTGTTAATCTCGGGCTTAGTTCTCAGCTTTCAAAGGGTGTGTGTGTGTGTGTGTATGGCTGAAGCTTCCGCTGCTACCAATTAATTCATTGTCACTGTGAAGTACATTTTAATAGGTCAGAAAAAGCCGAGGCCCTGAAATTCATTTCGCATTGTCAGCCTCCATTTTCCAAATAAACTTTGTACAACTTTGGTGTACTTTTCCTGCTGTTAGCTTACTTTTTAAAGAGTCAAATTGTCTTAAGTTTCCTTGAACCATTTCGTCCTTCACTTTTGATACCACAATGACAGCCTTTTTAGAAAGAAAAAGTGGATGCATGTAGCATAGGTGGTTAAGTGATGAGGCGGACCCAGAAGACAGCATGGAGGCCTCTGCTTAAAAGGAACAAATAGCCTGAGTGCCTCACAGTAAGTGGGGGGAAAGCATTCTATAGAAACACTTGTCGAAGCGTGTATTTCCCCCCCACCCAGGAGAGTTGATATTGTTAAGTACTGTGGATCCTTTCACTGTAAAAATAGAAGAAATATTCTCAGGAGCATCCTCTTCACAGATCTCTGCCACTCTTTATATTCTAGCATATGTCTCTTCCATACAGGTTTCTTTGTAAGTGGAGAAAAATACACTTCCTAGACGCCTCGCAGTCATACAATAAAACTTCAGTTTTATACAAACTGAGCCACGAAACGAGTTCCTTTGAAAACAAGGCGCTGCATCTATCTTTCAACAGTTTTTCTTTTTCTTTGCATGCTTGTGGCTGCATGAATCATAAAAATATACAGGAAGCTCTTCACAGAACATCTGCAGCATAAGATTCTGAGGGAAGAAAGGAGGCGAAACCGCGGTATCTTTTCGCCAGGCCCTTGCTAAACTTTCTGCGAGAAGAAAATGGCTCCCTGTGAGGATTCTTAGCTATTGCGTATGGATGAGGAAAGCAGTTAAATGAACGGAATGCATTTAAAGTCATGGCGTTAAGTCAAGGTTGCTTCGGATACAAACATGTGTGTGTGCCAATCACTGTAACTCACCACAGGAAATTTGCACATGCAAAATGCTGCCTGGGCTCAACATGGATTCACCCATGCTCTCTTGGAACAGATGACAATATCTAAATAGGAACAGGAGACAATATTTAAGGTACGTTGCATCCATGTAGGTCTTGACAGCCTTAAACCAATACACAAAACGTGTTCTCCCTAAATGAGAGCATGTGTTGCGGTTGGGGAATACAAGCCACCCTGTTTTTACTGGGCAGATTTGGATAAACCCAAGACCTTAAATGGTTAATTTGGGTTACTGGGGAGTTTTGAATGTTGCCAATTCGGAGGAGGGGTCAGAGGCCTTAAATACAGGACGCCCAACGCTGGTCGTCCTCTTGGCTTTTTTTGCACCGGATCACCCGCCCACCCTCCCTTTAATAGGGGGGGGGGGGTTTCTTGATCGCTTGACCTTGCTATGCCTGTCATGGGGTTGTCCGCCTTGGAGCGGGGGCCTGGTAGGAATTTTGCCATTTGGCTGATTGGCTGGTGCCATTTGGTTTTTGCCTACTGCGTAGCAAACCGTCACAACTTGTAAGGTTGGCGGTTAGGCATTGGTTAAAATTGGTTGGTGGAGGGGTAAGTGCCTACCCCTCCAATGGTGGTGTGGAAAAGGGAATTCTGTTAAAGGAATCCAGGGGCTTGCCATTCTTTTCGTCCTTGTCCCTGGAATCGTGCAAGCCCCACCGGAACATGAGGGTGAGAATTGAGGGACTGATGCCCAGCTTCATTTTCTCACCCAATACTTGTTTCCCACGCTGGCTTCCACTGGAATCCGGAAGTCAGTTCTGTCCCTGGGCATGGACAGATAGTCATAACCAATGCCTAAGCAACCACTCACATTTTTTGTATTTTGAATAAAGTTGTGGCCAAAATTATGCCAAAAACCTTAAACAAAATTTGATGTGTGATGTGTGACTTTTTTGGCGGGGGGTGGCATTGTGGGACTCAACACGCAAGTTGCCTTTATATGGCTGTGCTGTGTGTGGTACATGATAAACCTGACTGAGGTTAGGAACCTCTGGCCCACAGGCCAGGTGTAAACAGCAAGCGGATGCTGTTGGAGACATGGCAGGCAGAGAAGAATCTACAGAGGGAGAGGAAGAGGCAGAGGAAAACAGGAACTGTGGGAGTCATAAAGCCATGGTAAAGGCTTGCAATATTGCAGGGTGCCCCCTGACCTCGGCTGACCAGCCCTCTGAGCTTTACAATGCATTGGAATGCATTGACCTTATAAGGAGTTATGTTCCCTCCCCCTCTGGGCAGTGTAACCCTATATCGTTTGTGGGTGGGTTAAAGCTTGACCAGATGAGGTAACGTGAGACATTGGAATGCAGCCATGCGGCTGGACAGAACAAAGGATAATAAAAAGTGATCGGAGGAGAGGAGAAGTCTCAATGAGCTCTCTCTCTTATTATGGAATATTACTTGCTCTCTATGTCTTTATTTTATATTAAAGAAGTGCCACTTGTAACGGCTGGCCCGACAAGTGGTGCCCCGTGTGAGGCTGAATAAAAGAATACGACTGAGGTTTTTAAAAGAGAGCTAAGAAGCAATTTGAAGCAAACAGTCTGAGGCAGACTAAGAGGATTCTAACAGAAACTGTGAGAGGATTTTTGATCCAAGCAGTGAATATCATCGGCTCACTACGTCCGGCAAGGATTGCAAAGCGCTTTACATCTTTAAAAAAAGATCCCGGTGAGTCCGATCCCTTTTCTTCTTTTTTATATTGATTTTAGAGACATGGGTAGCTCCCTATCTTCTCCACAACAGAAATTTTTAAAAGACTTAAAATTTCTCCTCTCCTCCAACAAATTGGAAGTTCCTGATGGTGATTTGATACAGCTCATTCTGGCTATTGATGAACATTGTCCCTGTTTCCCTTTGAATGGAACTTGGGGAATAAAACATTGGGATACGATTGGGACTCATTTTCATGGACATCCCAGCATAGGAATTCGAATTTTAAATGCTTGGTGCAAGGTTCGATATGCTATGGGTTCTTTATCACCAAAAAATATCTCCATGGCTGTATTGCCAACACAACCTTCAGCTTCTTTAATTCAGCCTGCTGTCCTGCCATGTGTTCCAGCACTTGCTTTGCCTGCAGCCCCAGATCCCAAACCTCCAGACTACAGTTCCTCACCAGAGGACCCAATCCTGCAAAAATACAGTGGTCTGGCTGGAAATGACCCTGCTCTTTCAGCAGCAGAACCAGCTACCCCTTTTCAACGTGCAGTCCTTGCCTGCTCCTTATCTCAGGATACCATGGCATTCCCTGGTGCTCCAGCAGGAACTCAAGCCCAGCACCAACCTTTTGACTTTAAAATCTTGAAAGAGCTGCAATTGTCAGTAAGGACAAATGGACTGCAAGCTCCATTTAAACAAGCAAGAGGGAATAATCCTAATCTTACCCTCGCAGATGTGATGGATGCTATGATGGGGCATGGCCCCCTTGCTCAGGCTTCAGTACAAGCCACACTGCTGCAGATCTTATTGAGGGATACTGCTCTTGCTGCTCAACAAGCAATGAGAAAAATCCCGGAACCCACCAGTATCCAGTCTAGGTGGGGTTCAATCAGACAAGAACGGTGGCCTCCACCAAAAGAAAAATCCACAGCACCAGCTTGTTTCTGAACAGCTTATTTCTGAACAATTTACTTTCGGCCACATTGAACCGTCTTCATCCCACTGGCACCAGCAGACAGGAACGGTTTGCTTTTATATTGCCAGTATATAACAAATTGCAGCCCACCAACGATGTCAGTGGATTGTCCTGCCTCACAGCATGTGGAACTCCCCTACACTTTGTCAGCAATTTATGGATGAAGCATCGAAACCTTTCTGCATGCGCCACCTAGAGGTGCTGAACAACAGCTGCATCTGACAGTATTTGCTACACCATTGTTGCCAACAGGAATTTTATATGCTCAAGACGGAAAAGAAGAAAACTATCTGCATTATAGAATGGATACATTTACCTCATACCCCTCCAAAAAACATTTATTCCATAATTGAATCCACATCAGACATTGTTATCAAAGGACATTCACGTGCTATAGCTTTGAGCGGTTTTGATATTGCATCAATTTATTTGCCTTTTTCACAGACTGAACAGCAGCATTTATTGATCACAAATGCTGCCATGCAAATTGCTTTGGCAGATTTTATAGGTGTCATCATTTTTAACCCCAAAAAGGATGACCGTTTGACATTTTTGACACAGGTCACCTATGTTTTGGCTACCCCCTTGTCTCTCACACCTCTCCCCTCTGCACTAACCCTCTTCACGGATGGAACGAAAAGTAGGGGGGTGGTGACATGGGAGGAGGGAGGAAAATGGAAATGTTTATTTACCCCTCCACAGTCTTCTGCCCAGCGAGCTGAGCTAGCGGCTGTGATTCTTGCCTTTCAATCCTTTCCTACTCAAACTTTCAATCCTATTGTGGATACTCAGTATGTATATCGCCTTTTTGCTATTTTACCAGTATCTTATATACTTGGATTCTGACTTGTTTTCCTTGTTTCTTGCCCTGCAAGCTTTACTTCAGCACAGAGAGTTCCCTTATTATGTTGCACATCTTCGCTCCCACACATCGCACCCAGGGTATTTAGCAGAAGGCAATGCACGAGCAGATGCAGCATTGAAGAACATTTCTGCCTTTTCTCTCTTTTCTGATCCTGTACTATGTCATAACACCCTTCATCTCCCTGCGAAAGCATTGGCTAAGCAGTTTTCTATTCCTTTGGCCCAAGCTAGGGATATTGTGTCCCAAGGTGCTTCCTGTTCCCAAGGATGGCGTGCGGCCATGGCGAGCATCTTCAACTGCGGAAGCGCCTTCCTAACAATTTGCCTTGCCATCCTTTGCTGCACCGTTATACAAGGAAGAGAAGCAGACGATCTAGTCCAGTTGAAACCATCATATTTCACCTTATCAGCTGGCAAGCCGCTGTCATCAGAATCCTACTCTGGCTGGCAGCATCCACGGCTCAGCCACTCTCGAACTAGAAGAACAGTGTTGTTGAATAAGACTTTTAGGGGTGAAAATTATCATAAGATATGGAGGGATAATATTTTTGTACAAGATATGATTAAGTTTACCAGTTTATTGCATGCTTCTAAATGTTGGGTGTGTATGCCTGCCCCCATTTGTTTTCAAATTAAAGAGGGGAAAGAATCATGGGGCATATATCCAAACTGTCAATATACTTTGAAATTCATGTTTAATAGCTCTTGTTCTCTTACAGGAACATACAGTGACCAATCTCAGTGCATACCAGTGCATGGTTAAAAACTAGAAAGGAAGCCTACCATGCAGCTTGGAATCAGAATTCTTATATTCTTGGCTTCCGGATGGAAGTTGGCTTCGACATTTATTGATTATAGTGATTATTATAGTAGTTATTTGCATTATTTTGTGTTGCTATATACAATGTATTCCTTCTTTAATTTCTGTATGTACTGCATGGTTCTCCAGTCTCACAAGAGTCGCTTATCAAGCTTGACAAAACCATATATATGGCTCTGATTAAAATATAAAGAAAGAGGGCATGTGGGAGTCATAAAGCCATGGTAAAGGCTTGCAATATTGCAGGGTGCCCCCTGACCTCGGCTGACCAGCCCTCTGAGCTTTACAATGCATTGGAATGCATTGACCTTATAAGGAGTTATGTTCCCTCCCCCTCTGGGCAGTGTAACCCTATATCGTTTGTGGGTGGGTTAAAGCTTGACCAGATGAGGTAACGTGAGACATTGGAATGCAGCCATGCGGCTGGACAGAACAAAGGATAATAAAAAGTGATCGGAGGAGAGGAGAAGTCTCAATGAGCTCTCTCTCTTATTATGGAATATTACTTGCTCTCTATGTCTTTATTTTATATTAAAGAAGTGCCACTTGTAACGGCTGGCCCGACAAGGAACTTGATTCGTTCACACAACGAAAGTGAGATAAGCCCTTCTAGCTCTGGATTGCTGCCTGTAAGTTTTCGCAGCAGCACAGAGATGAAGGAGCAGGAGGCAGGTGGTAGGAGGGGGTTGGATTCATCTCCAGAGGAAAAGGAATTGGCTACACCCGAGTCTCCAAGAAGTAGGAGGCGGAGCAAGCAATTAGAACAAAGGAAGACCAGCAGGAAGAGGGGGCAGGCTTGGCGTATATCTGGCCTTGGAAGGGGCCAGAAGCCAGTCGCGTCAACTGACTCCGACAGTGAGGAATGAGTTGTGGGAAGGTTGGATTGCTGTAAGCCTGTTGTTGATAAAGAAACCTCAACTAGTCGAACTGCCAGCGTCTCGTGTCTTGTGTGAGAGAAGTGCTAAACCTGACAGATGCCTTTTGAAGTTTATAATCATGACTAGTAGCCACTGGTAGTCTTAACCTCCATGAACTTTCCTAAATCTCCTTCAAAGCACTCAAATGTACAGACACTGTTACACTTTGTGGCAACAAGTTTCACAATAAAGTGGTACCTCGGGTTAATAGCTTAATTTGTTCTGGAGGTCCGTTCTTAACCTGAAACTGTTCTTAACCTGAGGTACCACTTTAGCTAATGGGGCCTCCCGCTGCTGCGTGATTTCTGTTCTCATCCTGAAGCAAAGTTCTTAACCTAAGGTACTATTTCTGGGTTAGTTGAGTCTGTAACCTGAAGCATCTGCAACCTGAAGCATCTGTAACCCGAGGTAGCACTGTAGAACTTGAGTGGAGTTACTAAGAATTGAATATTTGCCTGTTTCCACGACCAATAGCTTTGGATGCATGATTGTGTGTAGGTCTGGCTACACACCACTTGTGTGTTTAGCCCTGTCCACGACTGGAATCCATTCCCTGACAGTTTCCGACTGGGGCAAGGTGGTCTTCAGCCTCAAAAAGGTCCCTCCGTCTCCTTTGATCTAGCTGATATATGAGTTTATCTGGGAAAAGAAAATCCTGCCTCAGAGCTGGAGGTTTAACCAACTAACTTTCCTATCCCAGTCTCTACAGTTTTACATTCTAAAATTGGAAAGGAATCAGGATCAGGTGGCACTGAGGAAGAAGGAGAAGGTTTTCGTTGCATGACAATTAGAAGGTCAACTGTCTCTGTGGCTCTCACAGGCACACAAGGAGAAAATGATTTGGGATGCAAACGAGGCTCCCTAATCAAAATATTTGTGCAGCTACTGAAAAGTGATTTGTAAAGCCTGCAAATCCACATCCCGCAGCAACACGGAAAATTAGCTTCCCTTCTTCCTGTTTAATGGAATTGGCCAGCGAGTTCAAACAAAATGCAAATGCCAATTCATCCCTGAAGCTTTGTGAATCTTCTCAAGGAAGACAATGCAGGAGGAGACCTCATGTGACAAGTAGCAATTTCAGGACAAAGTGTTCATAAAGGACAGACACAACCCCTTCCTGAATGCCAACGCTGCCATGTTGGATGGATATAGATAGATCTTAATTGCTTTGGCTGCATCCCGTAACAAAATAAGCAGCATAAAAAAAGATCCAGCTTCTTAGCTTTAAAATGTGTGTGTGTGGGGGGGGGGAACGAATTTTAAAAACATTTTATTAATTTAACTATTCATAGCTGTACTTTTAATTTTAAAAGGACAGGGGCAGTCATTCTGGATTAATTTGGATCAGAAAGAGGGTGGGGAGATTAATCCACCATGGCCTCAATTCTGATTCTTTAAATTTTCCCTCTGAAGCGCTGATATTAGCTGTGTTTCTGAAAACGTAAGTGTATGCTATCCATTCCTGGCTAATAGCAGCTCTGGTGTGGGGGGGGGGGGAGGGAGAGAGAGAGACACACACACAGAGAGAGAGAGAGAGAGAGAGACAGAGACAGAGAGAGAGAGAGAGAGAGAGAGAGAGAGAGAGAGAGAGATTCGGAATGGACTTTGCCCTGTTCTGAAATTTATGTTCTGCCTTATCTCTGAAACTTAGAATGGGCAATATTTTAAGTTTGCATTTCACACTCCTCAGTAAACATAAACCTATGTGGAGAAGCATGACTATATTTCAGGAAATAATAAATAAGAAGGCATTTTTGTGAAAACTGCTGGTTGCATCTGACCAACTTTTTGCTAGAGTCAGGAAACAGGAATCATAATAAACCCAGTTGGTAGAAGCTTTTTTAAAAAAACAAAGCCAAAACAAAGCCAATCTGGAAAATAAGGCATATGCATTCTTAAGAGTCAAGGTAATTACATAATGGAATTACCTAAATGGGAGGTTGATAGATACTCTGGCATTTAAAGCATTTGTACCAAGCTTCAAATGGCATTTCTGAAAGAAATGTCCTTGTTCTGAAGGATGGATACAGGAATTACTGGGTGAAATTCCATGGCCTGTACTCTGCAGAGGTAAGATTAGATTATTATAATTGTCCCTCCTGGCCTTTAAACATAGGTTTCCCATGAATATGGAAGCAATTCCTCTCTCCTTGAAGTCTGAAAAGGCACAATGCCTCTGGGAAATGGCTGCCACATTTAGGGGGCCATAGCCTCAGAGTCTGCACTGCAACCTTTTAATTCTACTGCTAAATCATGGGACACAATGTGTAATATAATGCAGTAAATTACTCCAGAATAAAACAATCTTGGGGTGGGCAACTAAGACACTGAGAGGAAGCCATTCGTACACTGGCTTTTATTAGCTCCTTTTACATTCCAATTGTAAAGAACGATGATAGTGATTATACATATATCGCTGGATAAGAAATTACAGGACAATGGCCATTTAAACAAGCAGGGGACCTGGCTACAAACCTGCAAAGGAAGTAATTGCACTAATACATCTCTTTTAAAGTGACATATTGCATAAAAATTCAGTGCAGTATCTAATATGAGAAAGCATCAAGTGTTCAAAACTGATGTGGTTTCCTTGACATCTGTGGCATGTTTGATGAAGTAAGTTGAACCGGGCAGGAAATTTTCATTGATTTATTATTTAAATTTATTGGTCACATATTAACCTGCCCCCAAGAGACGATTGATGGACAGCCGGAACAGTTCCTCAACAGCAATGCATGGATCCCTGTGTTTCAATGGGTGGCTAAAGCACACAAATATTTAGTTGGTATATATATTAGCTTTGCTTGCTGCATTGTTCCTGCTTTGATGTACATCATAGTAAGTTCTTTCTGGGGAATGTTGATCTATGAATATTCTACAGAGGGTGGAGGGCTGTCTCACCCAAGCACGGAATGCCTGTAATTGGTCAATGAATTTGTGACCAAATTTAAACCCATGTTTGATGTCGGAATGCTCACAACATAGGATTTCACCCTGCTCCATGTCAGAGGCGACCACTGAACCGGGCCTTGTAAGGGAAGGAAACTCGGATTGCAAGTTGGAATTTTGTAATTGAAATTAAAATTGCTTGTTGAAAGGATTTGACAAATTTATAGTATGATAGGTTTATCAGAGCTTACAGTTCTCCTCTTACTATAAGACTTGCTTTCTGCATGAGATAAGCTGCTGCTCACATTTGCCTAGCGGTGCTAAAATACAACCATTAGACTAAATGTCTAACAGTTCTGTGTTGGTTGGTTTGCTTCAGTCTCCATTAAGTCTTGCATGCATTCCCTGGGATTGTGATGAAACAAGTGCCCTTGTAGCATTTTGTCTACTGTTCTCACTCCGCAGAACTGCTGATGAAAAGGTTTGCATTATTTTCCACTGGTATGCTTACTCAACTCAAGGGCCAATAATTAAAGCCCCGGTTCTTCAGTTATGAAACATGAAGCTGTAGTCTGAGTCATTGGAACATGCATGGAAATCTGTGAGCATTAGCCTTGGCGAAGAGGTAGGAGACTTCCAGTTAATTTAGGTTATCCATAGATTCACTTCTGCTGGCAGAGAGCCAAAGTCTCATAGACCACCACCATCTTCTCCTTGGCTTCACTTAGACTTGATAGCTTCTCTGTTGATCGGGTGTCTTTTCATGACACTTCTTTGTTATGTCTTGTGTGAATAATTGGTCTCCTGCCTTTCAACATGACCAAACTAATTACATCCAGTCAGTTGCATTAGAGTGGCTTTCCCAGTGTGTTTGCACTGCACTGACCTCGCCACTGCCTTGCCCCCCACCCCAACCTGCTACTATATATTAAAGTATGAAAAAAGTATGCAGATTAACAAACTGAGCGAGTAATAAAAGGTAATTCACACAACTGTGGGATTAGTATGAAGCAGTGTGTATAATAGTTGGAGTTTTCTTGTATCGCTTGGGTTATTTCTTTGCATTGAAGGAGTGTTCTACATGCAGAAATGGTTGATATTAGGGGAAATTGCTTGCAAAAATGTGAACATAAGTAAAAACTGCACAGAAAAATGTCTTTATTAGGAGAAATCTGAACTAAGATGGGATAAATCTTCATGAGGATTTTTCCCCAAAATTGCTAATTGATGCAAAAACATATATGTGGAGAACTTAATTTAAGACTGTAAAAATGAGAGACTGGGGGAACTGAAATCAACAGGTCCTTTCTTCCCTACAAACAAACCAGGAGTCAAAACTGAGGTGCAAATTAGAAAGCAGGATACATAAATAAAATACAGGACTACATCAGACTTTGTTGTTTGTCCAGAAGAAGCCAAAAGACAGTCTGGGTGAGTGGACTCAGTCCAGTGCCTCTGAGATAGTTACTGCCTACAGTTCATTGGTTCACCACCAGGGGCAGCCACACATAGACCCAGAGGCTCCTGCCCATGGCTGAACTGGAATTTGAACCCAGGACTAACCATGCTACCTTTCATTCTACCAGCTCCAAAAAACTCTAGAAAGAAGTTAATATTTGATGAAGTTTATTCTCTTGTCCAACTATCATCCCTTCGCTTGTAGCAGCTGTCAGCCTTAAGCAAATGCGCTCACAGAAGTTAGCATGATTAAAGGCTCTCTAGATTAACAAATACTGCCTACCCACCCCCAGTTCTGATGAATTGTTCCCTGATGTTCATTAATACATGCTTATTTCACTAACCTCCCCCCAACCCTCATCTCATTAATGTCTAATTTACAAATGCTTGTGAGACTGCGAAAAATTCTCTTCTAAAGTTCCAATCAGACTTATGATATGGGTATTATTTTTACTATATTGACATACATATCAGACATTCCTAAGTTTATGGTGCATTGCCTAGTGCAGCAATATGAGATTTATACTCCTTCTATTCCTGATTCACATTTTTTAAAAGATCTTAATATATTCCTAAATTTCCATGAGCTCAAAGTCTACAAAGAAACAGATGTAACTATATACTTAGCAGACTCAGCTAAAACTCTGTGAAATGTGAAGTCTAGAGATTTAAGGTGGAAAATACTTTGTTTTAATATGGGGCAAGTAAATGTAAACAGACAGGAATCTTTCTTATAGAAGCCAGGTGGCCATAAACCCAACCAAATATGAGTGAATGCCGTATTATAATCCTAGAATGTGAGATATAAATGAATTTGGGCTTTCTAAAAAGCAGTGCCAGATATGTGGATAGAATGCTTGATTGTGCATGATGAACAAGTCGTGCCAATATTAGGAAATGGTAAGTTTCAAGTTTAAGCAAGCCACTTCTGTGGAGACTGGTGGCATGTCCAGGCTTGCCAAAGGATTATTGCCAAACACATTAAATATCTTCCTAAACAGCACTTTCAGATTTAGGGTCTCTTGGCATATTCTGAGCTAAATTGCATGGATAAGGCATTAAAATGAAATGTGTTCCTTTGGAATGTGCCCCTACAGAAATCCTTCCTGCAGGCAGCCTGAAGATGCAAAATGTTTACATCTGTACAGGGCAAATGCTGGCAATTCTTTTGTGGGAATCATGACCTATTTTGCAAAAGCATCTCTAAGGCCCCAACCTGAAAATGCCTCATTTTGGAGCAAATTCAGGGAAGCCCTGTGCAGTACAATCATGGGCCCTGGAGTCCTAGATCAGCTTCTCAGGAGTTCCTGGGAGCTACTGGTTCAATGAGCTGTGCTTCAAAATCTGAAATAAGTACCTTGCTGTCAATGAAGATGTCACCCTCAATAAGGAAACTATATGTGAATGCAGGGTAGAGAAGCACTTCCAAAAATTAACTGAGTGAGCTTCCGAGCCTGTGGCAATTTTTGCAGGCACAATATCGGCAATTCAGCCAGCCGTGCCACAATTTTCTCATGCAGATGTACCCAAGGGGTACAATGTGTCCTTTAATACAAGATGAAGTAGGAGAGGGGTTGGCAACCTTCACCCCAAGGCACTGATGCCTGGCCTTGTGGGCTCCTTAGAATCCTGAGAAATTAGATTGCTGCTTATCTTTCCTCTTCTTCTAACTAGCTTTCCCAGTTACAAGTTACAAAGAAGGCTTTTAAAAATAGAAAGACATGTCAGAGGAGCCTGGAAATCACAAAGTAGACATATGCTGCCATCTGATACACACACACACTTATCTGGGACTGGGGGCAAGTCCCAGATAAGCCCAAACACAGTGGGGCTTACTTTTGAGTAGACATGCATTGTGCTGATGATTGACTACAGCTCAAATATGTGTTTCTGAGCTACATAATTTTTAGTCTCATCACATGATTTTTAAGGACTCTTATTTTCCTGCAGCCTAACCAGAGTTAACCACTTTTAAATCCTGCTCATTTCAATGAAAAAAAGCCATGTGCTTGCTTTCTCCCACTGAAACAAACAAGCAAGCAAGCAAGCAAGCAAACAAACAAACAAACAAACAAACAAACAAATAAATAAATAAATATAAAAGGAGTTTAACTTTGGTTGGACCATTTCTTTTACTATAAACAGACAGAGAAGAGGAAGAACAATAGCTTGCTGGAGGAGAATAATACTTCAGCGATGGAAAAATCAGCAGAAACAGCTTCAAAAGCTTAAAATCACTATTTTGTGTTGAAGTTTTCCCCAAAAAAGCTCAACAATTTGGGTTTGTTCCCAAAGAAAGCTCAATAGTTTTGGTGGTCTTCCTAAGAAAAGCTCAACAACTTTGCGGGTGTCAAGATTTTTACTTTTTGAAATATGGCAACCTTAAAAATGGGGCATTCTGGGCTCTGCCATGGATTCTCACGGCCCTCCCCACAAAGTGTAGGATTGCTCTGTTTCTATATTTTGTTAGTTTAATTCAAAGGCACATTACACTTTGGCAGCATATTCATAGAAACATTGTTTTTTAAATGACTCATTTAAGTCTGTTTACATCAGCTCTGGGATAAATGGCAAAATAATCTATAAAAATTGTAATGCTTTCCTCTCCTCGGTGCCCTGTGCGGATGGTGAAGGATTGCCCTGGAGGGAGTAGCATAGCTTGAGTGAGAGGAAAAATCAATTAGGATTTTTGACACTTGCTGATGTGCTCCAGCAATTAAACTTATCCCTAGGTAGGAGGCTGAGGTTTTTATATGACAATGGCATTGACGGTGTGTCACTTAAAACCCTTGAGAGGCTTGCAGGCAATGTCTCTCAGACTGACTACAAATATTTGTTTCCTTGGCATATGTGGTCAGTCTTCCATATATGCTGGTGGTCTAAAGCCACCAGTCTTGGCTTCAGGTTCTGACAGTATTGTTATTGGGCTGTCCAAGTAAGTCCTATTCAGATAGGGTTGCCATATGTCCTCTTTTCCCAAGACACCTCCTCTTTTTCAGGATTAAAATTTCTGTCCAGGTGGCTTTTTAAAATTTGACAAAATGTCCGTTGTTTTTTTTTTTGGTTTTTGGTTGTTTACACTCAGGGATCAGCAAACGTTTTCAGCAGAGGGCTGGTCCGCTGTCCCTCAGACCTTGTGGGGGGGGGGGCCCGGACTATATATTGAAAAATAATAATGAACGAATTCCTATGCCCCACAAATAACTCAGAGATGCATTTTAAATAAAAGCACACATTCTACTCATGTAAAAACACCAGGCAGGCCCCATAAATAACCCAGAGATCCATTTTAAATAAAAGGACACATTCTACTCATGTAAAAACAAGCTGATTCCTATGGGCCAGATTTAGAAGGCGATTGGGCCTGATCCGGCCCCCGGGCCTTAGTTTGTCTACCCATGGTTTGCAGTAACCCAGGAATTTTTTTTCAAGTGCATTAGACTCAGATCTAAGTCACCTGGCAAAGCTAGTGTGTAGCAAAGAATCACAAGAGAGCAGCATCTTAAACTAGCTACAAATTGTATAAATCCCTTCTCTTGTGGCCGATCTAAAAGGACACTAGCTCAACTACAAGATCTTGGAGAAGGAGTCTGGGAGGGCAAGAGTTACCACGCCCCTGCCCTTAAGGAGAGTCCATATGTATGTGTTAAACAGTTTAATAAATTGTTCTATGCACACGTATGTTCACAAAGATGTGAACATGAGCCCAAATACTTTCATGTGGCAAGCGAGGGAGCAATATGTATTATTATTATTTTGTGGTTGGAAGTTAAGAACATTGCTACTAGCAATATACCACAGCTTCTATAGCCTACATTTAGTAAGGTAAAGGTAAAGGTACCCCTGCCCGTACGGGCCAGTCGTGTCCGACTCTAGGGTTGTGCGCCCATCTCACTTAAGAGGCCGGGGGCCAGCGCTGTCCGGAGACACTTCCAGGTCACGTGGCCAGCGTGACATCGCTGCTCTGGCGAGCCAGCACCAGCGCAGCACACGGAAACGCCGTTTACCTTCCCGCTAGTAAGCGCTACCTATTTATCTACTTGCACTTAAGGGTGCTTTCGAACTGCTAGGTGGGCAGGAGCTGGGACCGAAAGACGGGAGTTCACCCTGCCACGGGGATTCGAACTGCTGACCATGCGATCGGCAAGCCCTAGGCACTGAGGTTTTACCCACAGCGCCACCCGCGTCCTACATTTGGTAGGTGGTTTTAAAATGAGAGTTGTCATAGTGATCCGTAGTTAAAAGTAGAAGCCGGCAAATGTGTCCCCTTTTTTGCTCTTCAGAATATGGCAACCCTAACTCAGAGCAGATCTATTGAAGCCAAGTTAGTCAAGTAACAGTGCACCCTAACCTTACCTAGAGTGATGGACTTGGACCTGGGTAACCAGGGTTCAAATTCCTGCTCAGCAATAAAGCTTACTTACTTTGAGTTAGCCACAATCTCCCTGCCTAGCCTATCCCACAAGGTCGTTGTGAGGACCATCTATGCCACCTTTAGCTCCTTGCAGGAAAGGTAGGATACAAACATAATAAATCAAATCAAATCAGTCCGGATCATGAATAATATGTGTTAAGCCATCAACCCTAACTTCCAATTTCCCGGCTTTGTGGAGCTTGTGCCAACATGGTGTAGCCCATGTTTTTGTTTATTCATTCATTAAATTTGAATTCCACCTTTCCTCTCCAAGGTACCTATATAATGATGTCGTTCATATATATATATATATATATATATATATGCATATTTTAAAATCATTGTTCAGCATCTAATTTCCATCACTCGTATTGCATCAGCTGGCTTCTCTTCAAGGGACTGCACCTTGTCACCTGCTTGCAAGCTGCTAATATTTTAATCAAGCAATTATTGAAACCCCACAGCAAAGGCCATTTTAGACTATTAACTTCTTCAAACAAAACATTAGTGTGTTAATGGCCGTCCTTCGCAGGAGGAATGAAGAGGCTTTCTATTGAAACACGCCATGCCACAGGAGCAACATTATCACAGCAGGCAAAAGCTTGACATGGGCCCGACCTACTCAAAGACTAAGAGCAAAAGCAAGTCAAGGTTGGTGGAGAGCATTTTCGTGGGTATTGTCGGCAAAGGCACCATTCATTAGCTAATTATTTACTTAGCCATTTCTGTAACTCTAAGCAGTGTACATAAAACAAAAGCAACAACAGAAAACTTAAGCAAATGCTACCAAAAATGCATACTGTTAGATGCTACAAACATTTACATCAATACAAATTGCTAAATATAGAGCTAGACCTCCGCTAGCAGTTGGAACTTCCAAGAAGACTGGGGAAGAGCACTAGTAGTACTAGCAATTGGAATGTTTGTGTAATTTTCTTTTTTTGCTCTGTACTAAGTCTAGATTATTGTTCTTGTAATATTGAATTTATTCTGTGCCTGCCTAACTTTTGCCCTATGCTATGTTTTGTAATCTGACTTCTCTCCCCCCACCCCCCAGTGATTTGCATTTTGATAAGTGGTTGTTTTTTGTTAAGTTGCTTTGAGCATAGTTCACTGTGGAAAGGCAACAAATAAATAAATTCCTTTTCTTTTGAACATACCTTACCCTCTCAGCCTTTGGGCTCTCACCCAGGACCCTGTCCACCCATCCCGGATCTGAAGCAGGGCCCAAACAAACTCCCTCCCAAAATCTCACAAGAAAGAAGTTTCCTGCAAACTACTAACATCCGTCTCTTAGTCTAGACTTGCCTTTATGGACAAGCAGCAAGGTGGCTGCCTACAGTTATGTCCTATTCAGGAGTCACTCTCCAAACTGGGCTGCCGGCTACAGCAGGTTTGCTGAGGGAAGGGGGCAGGCAAGGGGTCCCCAAGGATGGCAAACATTCCTCCACATGCAGTTGTTTATCTGGCTTCTACACACTTCTCCTTCAGCTGCTCTCAGCGGCTCAGCATATGCCCGCTGTTTTGCCTATCGGTGTGGTTGCCTGAGAGCAATCAGGCAAGATCCCTCACTGGTCTTTTCAAAGGCTTTATTATGGGTGCAAAAACATTTACAATGCAGAATGCCTCTATTCCATTTCTTGCTCAATCACTAGCAGAATCTGAGAGTGGGCGGTCCTTAAACTTTCCCCAGCAGAGTAGTCTCTTGACCCCCAGCCGACGCCTCCCCTCTCTGTGCGAAAGCCTACTCCGCAAGGAAGGCTTGGGTAAAGGGGGACCTCCCTCCTCCCCGCTTTGCTCAGGCAAGGTGTCCTGGCACTGCCTTGCATCCTCCGAGCCCTGCAGCTCTTCCCCACTAGAGGCGTGGCTTCCTTCCTCCGCTGAGGAAGTGCTGCTTCCCAAGATTTTTGGAGGCTCTCTGTAATCCATCTGCCCTTCCCCCTCTCACCTTTGAGCCGATGGCAGTGCCCTGATACCCACGCTGCCCAGGGTGGGTGCTCTCTCAAGGGGGCGGGGTGTGCTCCCGAGGGGGGCGGGGCATGGAGGGTGCCCTCCCACGTGCGGGATAGCCGCTCAGGTGCACGGAGCGGTGTGCACATCCTGCAGCCAGGGGCAGAACAAGCTGCCCACAGGGGCAGAGCGAGCCACCGATGGCGGACATTTGGTGCACCCCCTGCCAGCGATTCCCAAGCCTCCCCCAGGTGTCAAAATGAAGGGGGAAGGGGGGAATGACGCTGGCAAAGCAGCACAGCTCCCCCTTCCCCTGACTGCTCGGGGTAGGCTTGGGAGTCGCGGGCAGGCGGCGCACCAAATGTCACCTCCCCTCAGCGAAGACACCCAGGGTGGTTCTCCCCCACAGCACCCCCTTCCTCCACCCCTGGCTGCTCTATGTACTTTTGAGCTTTGCAAAAGCCGCTCTTGAATTGGTTGGACTTTGCAGAATAGGCTAGTTTCATCAGCTGAATATTTTCAGAAACTTTTTTTTAGAGTGCTCCTTCCAGCTTGTCTACAGCTGACGCCAAAAACAAACCCCTGTGTTGCAATGAGGAACCAATCACAGAAATATAGACACAACACGTAGGCTAATAACTGTTAAATCATATGTAACAGAATAATGATATCACTCAAAAGGTAGAAATAAATCTATTGGAGGAAACCTTACTTTGTAGACTTTTGAGACGTCTTCTGTTGAAACCTTTGATTAGCCATTGTGAGACTGACCTTTGACGCCTAACTTGAATACATGGCTTGACGTTCTGCGCCACTAGTTTGTATATATGAACGCCAATAGATTTATTTCTACCTTTTGAATGATATCATTATTCTATTACATATGATTTAACAGTTATTAGCCTACGTGTTGTGTCTATATCTCTGTGATTGTCTACAGTTGATGGCATCGCTTAATTAAACTATCAGGAATCTTTTATTTGTAGATGTTGTCTGCAACAAATTCATGCAATACTGAAATGGGTTGAGTACATATACTCCCCCACAGGTTGATTATATTGAGGTGCCTGTTACAATCCTGCTGAATTTGATGAATATGCCCATTGACATTTGTGGGAATACAAGATTGCATCTTGGCAATATGGCTAGTACTGGCCTACATTACAGGGTTGTTTGCAATGATTACTGGGATAATAGGTTTGCCATATGTCAGGAAAATTCCTGACATGTTCTGGTTTTTTGGTTTAAAAATGGCACCGGGAGGGTATTTTGCCGTATTGGCAAAATGTCAGGGAAAACCCGGGTGTATGGCAACGCAATTGAAAAAGCAGAGGAAACAGCGCCAAAAGCTTAAAACCACTATTTTGTGGGGAGGTTTCAGATGACATATTTGAAAATCCACACTTGAGAGAGCTCATTTAAGTAAAAAGAATGTGGGAAAGCTTCAGTCAGAATGGGAACCTTGCCAAAGATGGGGGGAAATGCATGCTAGAGAAAAAACATAGAAATGAGCATAACCAGCGGTTTTCTTTGTTAAATAATAGTGATGCATCAAATAATGTTGAGCTAATAGTCTGAAATGAAACAAGTAAAAGACTGGTCATGTTGTATTAGTCAATTTACACATGTTGATATTTTGAAGTATGTAAGGGCAACATTAAAGTGAAAAATGTATGTTTGGTTTCTCTCAGTTGTGTTTGAAAGCTTTATGTGACGGGTCAAAACTTATTTATTTGCCCAGGCATTTTAATGTTTCAAAGCTGGTTGATTGTTTAGTCTACCCTGCCTCTATTTGTTGATGATGATGTTGTTTTATTGTATTTTATTTTTAGCATTTCCCCCTTTCTTAAATTTCTATCCCAGCTTTCTTCCATCATGGAACCCAAGGCAGTGTACATGTGGTTCCCAGGTGGTCTCTCATCTAGGCACTGATCAGACTCAGACCTGCTTTGCTTCAGCAAGGTGGTGGCTTAGCCTCATGCACCTTCAGGAAAGACCTGGAGCTTGGCCCCTGAAGCTACATTCTGACAGCACTCCTATAGCTTATCATCAGAGATGATTCTGCACATCCCTAATGCTAATTGAAGGCTTTTCCACTGCTGCAAAAATGTTGTCTATAATGCCCTCCAGATGTTGTTGGACTCAAGCTCCCATCAGCTCCAGTCTTCATGTCCATCAGGGATGATGGAAGATGGACACATGTTCTCCTTTGGATGGGGGCAGACTCTCCTTCCTTGGAGGTTTTTAAGCAGAGGTTGGATGGCCATCTGTCATGGATGCTTTAGTTGATATTCCTGCATTGCAAGGGGTTGGAAGAGACGATCCTCGGGTCTCTTCTTCCAAATCTACAGTTCTATGATTCTATGATTCATTGCCAATGCAATTATGTAGGCATCTTGCAGCTGGGCACATGGAAGAGCAATCAGCTGGCCACTTTGCCACATGCTCAGCTGCAATGCATAAACAGTTGACCCACACAGAGGTGCCAGCTTGCAAGGGTCATTGGGGTGGGGCAACAGCGCACATGTGATATCACATGTGACACGACGTCCTGACGTTGTGTGCTTGCTGTCAGCACGTTGGGTTGAACCAAGGTGGAGCTGAACGTGGTGGCCACACAGCTTCAATGGCTGGCTCTGGTGGCCCTGCCACCCCACCAGTGGGAGGTTGCTTCCACCCTTCTTCCCCTCCATGGCAGGAGGTGGAGGAAAAGGAGCTGATCACTGAAGCTGTGCCACGTTCGGCTCCATGCTCAGCTCCATGCTCAGCCTTCTCCACCCCCTCAACGTTGGGGTGGGAATCTCCCAAAAGATATTGAGGGGCCCCCCAAACAGCTTGTCCCCCAGGAGTTGGCACACCTGGACCCACACATCCATAAACAATCATTTCATCCAGTAACTTGACAGTCTTTGTATTTGAAATCTGGTTTGAGATAGTATACTTTTTCTGGTTTTAACAGCCTTAGGAATTTAGTTGCAACTGATAGATATAAATACAATATGTTTCTCTGTAAGTCCTGTTTCAGTGAAAACAACAGTTCTGTGTACAATTCAGGTGCCCTTTGGTGCACTGTGCTGGTTGTTGAGCGTGTTTTTTTTTATATTATTATTATTATTACTTTCCTTTTGTACCTCAAGTTAATGGAAAGCAGCAAATATGCCTTCTTTTTGACTTATTGAGCTTGCATTTGTAGGCTCAAGATATTACACAGGGGACCTATGGATTGTTTTATGCCATTTATTTGGAATTTGGGAGAGCAGGAAACACATTTAGCTCTATTTATCATGGGAATAGGTCACATAAGATGCAGTCATGAACCTTTCATAACAAATAAATGTAGCCAGGTGTGAGGGAAAATGAAGTCCATATGGCAAAAAGGTGCTGAACAGGTAGGTATTTGCTGGGAGAGAGCAAATGCTGCAAGTATCATCTTTCAACTAAGTACCAGCAAACACGAAAAAAGAATGTTTTAATGCAAATTCCATTTTAAAAAGGAACAGAGTATTAAAGAATATTCTGCTAAGATTCTGCCTGTTGTTTGGAAACTCCACAACAAGGTGGTGGACAAACAGAACTTTGTTGTGCTGGGTCTCAGTTTATATGTGATCTTATAGCAACTTGTCTGACTGAACTCAGTGGCACATAGTTCTTCATAGACAGGTATGAGATTGTATCATAAGGCTGCAATGTTATTCATACATATTCTGAAGCAAGAACCATTCAACAAAGTAGACCTTGGTTCTTACCAGCCTTAGGATTCAGTTTACGTAGGGACACCTTCTATCTAGCTATTCAATCCTGATAAAGCACGTAAATATTTTTCAGGTGACTGTGCATTTATGCATTTACTTCAGTTTTGTTTACATATGCTGTCCCTGATTTTCTGGATTTAAATGCCCAAGAGCAAAACCTAATCGGTTACATTCTTCATCTCATGAAACTGTGTCCCTGCTCAGAAGAACAGACCTGAATCCAGTCATCGCTTGGAAGTGTGGGGTTAATATGCATATAGTGCATATCTCCAGAACTTGAATAATTTGTTTCAATAGAAAAAGCAGTAGCAAACCCATTAGCTTGCTTCTGTCTCGTGGCTCCATTCCAGGACAATAATTTTTTAATTTCAATAGTAATTGTGCTTATGTTGCTGGGGGAGATGGAGGTGATTATTGTGATTAATTTTAGTGGTCTGGCTGACTGTGTCATTTAGAAATATCATTATCAAATTGTATTGGGTTTTTATTTGTAAATCTCTTTGACGCATTGGTATAAGGCGATGAATGAAGTGAAATAATAATAATCAGATACAGATGGGGGGGGGGGAGAGAACCATGATCCAACAAGAAAACTCAATTGTATTTACCCTAGCTGTTTTGTCATTTCATGAGGGTAGGATAAAAATGTCTTCCAAATATCAAATTGGGGTCAGGGACTGAGCAGGGTGGTGGTGCTAGAATTCTAAGATGTCTTATGGAGAGGAGGATCAAAACTAAAATAATAAAGGAATAAAATTCCTATTTCATATCAAATTTAGATGGTAAGTCCCTTGTGAAATGCCCCCTTCACTTTGGCAAGGGATGAATTGAGGAAGTGAGGGAGCTTGATTCAGTCTAGACTCTGTTCCAAACAGTAATTGACCAGGGTCCTAGGTACTGCTGTGGCGGAAATGTAAACAGCGTTTCCATGCGCTCTGGCTTCTGTCACAGTGTCCCGTTGCACCAGAAGCAGTTTAGTCCTGTTGGCCACATGACCCAGAAAGCTGTCTGGGGACAAACGCCAGCTCCCTCGGCCTGAAAAGTGAGATGAACGCCACACCCCATAGTCACTTTCGACTGGACTTAATCTGTCCAGGAGTCCTTTACTTTTACCTTACCTTACAGGGCTCTCCTATAATGTCTACATATAGAGGCTGAATTTGTGTTTTAATATATTAAGCACCACTCTCAGAACCTCAAACTTGTGGGTTGAAGAGCAGAATACACCTTTTTCTGAACCTGTCAAGTGAAAGGACGCTTTCTAGATCTACTGAAAATCCAAAATTACTCTTTTGTAGAGTAATCTTGAAGCCAAGAGAGGATGAAACTGGCGTAAGAAGGAACTAAACCATTGGCTCCATTGATATGTCTCCACCATGGAGACAGCAATTCAATAGAGTGAGCAGAAGTACCACCACACCATGTACTGAATCAGTCCTCAGTTGAAAGAATAGATGCACACCAGCATGTGTCTTCAGCATTCATTTGCAGTGCTCTCTAACTTTAGGAGCAGGGCAATTGGAAAAATCGCCTATGCTTCATGTCCATTGCCCTAGTAAAGACTGTTGTTGTTTTTTAAGTGAGAATAATGGAAAATTGAAACAAAGTAGTATCCTCATGGAAAATAATCCTAGTAGGATAGAAATTGTTAGGCTTTTGTAGCAGCCGCAGAACATATTGTGGAGGGGAATAGCTTAGTAAAATTCAAAAGAAGGATTAGATACAGTAGCGAATAAGCTCCACCAAGAAGATTTTATTTTTTTAACACAAAAAACTCAAGGGTTATCTGTCCCCATGCTTCAGGGCATATAATGATCACCAGCTGAGCACAAGCACTACTAGGCTGCCTGTGGCTTAAAAATAAAATATTTTTATGCTGAGTTCTTTTCACCTTTTTCTCTAAAACATTGGGCAAAGGCCAGTTCCAGGGGCAGGCTATTGGACCTGATGGATCTTTGAGATGATCTCCTGTGGCAGCTTTTATGTGAGTTAGAAATTCATAGTTTTGTGTAATCTACCAATTGGCCAGTGCCAAGAGAACAGAAATGACCTTGTGGTTTAACAAACTGCGTGTGACATTTCAAGGATGTATTTCATGGAGATCCAGATGAGTTGACTTCATATATATATATAAGATCATGAAGATAGGTAGTGACGACATGGCCTTGAGATATAGTTGTACAATGTTACTGAACCGAAAATTACAACTGAATAATAATCACAAAGGAGTTTTGTAAAGTAATTCACCCTTAAGCTAAAAAAGAAAGAAAGAAAGGACTCAGCAAAGGATTAAGGACTCAGCAAAGAACACTGAGAAACACAATTATTATTTTTTAAATGCATCTTCCTCCTAAACCCTCTCTTGTTCATTTCCTGGTTCTCTCAATATTTTAAAAATTGTTTTCATTTTGAGCTATACAATCTGTAATCAGCCACCAAGAAGAATGAAAAATATTAAACACATGACACAACAATGTTGATTATGGAGCCAACTACTCTTCCCTGTAGGCATAGATCTGTCCGGTGAGATTTCTGTTGGCTGACTGGCTGGCGCAATCGCAGAGGAGTCCTTCCTTATATACAGTAGGAACGGCACCCACCTGTACACAAACCTGCCCTGCCCAGTTTGTCCTTCACTAGTTCTACAGAGCCAACTACCCCACTCTAGCCATTTGTAATTTTGAGCCTGAGACTTCATTTGCCCTAAAAACACACACATTCAAGTGAATGCATGGAAGGGGAACCGTGGGAATATGCATGTTACCCCCCACCTCCAACCTCTGTGCATTCAGCTGTATATCTTCCTAGCGCAGCAGATGTACTCTGCCCCCACACTGGGAAACTATGATTTAATCACTGACAACAATACAAAGCTGTTTTCTGGTTTCCTATCCTGGTTTGCAGTTCAGAGATTAAACCACATGTTCCCAGTGGGCTCTCTTCCAATCTTTAACTGAATGCATGGCAGCCAGGAACTGAGATGTCATGTTACTCCTTTGCCCCTCCATCAGAGCATACTGTAAATGTGTGATGAGGCTCTATGTCTCCTTACCAAATCTACTCTTCTGCTAAATGATATATATATTTTTAAAACCCCAATAATGCTAGGAGTAGCTTTGCTTTCTTAATATCTGGGCTGATTCAAGGCAGGTGCAGAAGTAGTTAAAAAAACCAACCAACCTGCATTTTGCACCCAGTTTAAACTTATTTTTTCCTTAATTTCAGAGGCTTTAATAGTCTGGCCGTCTCTATGATCATCTCTGGATTCTCTGGATGAAAATGATATACCGGTGGTACATGACCCCAGTCAAGCTAGCTAAGATATATCATCTGTCTGATAATAAATGTTGGAAATGTAAGGAGGCAGAAGGGACATTTTTTCATCTCTGGTGGACCTGCCCAAAAGTGAAGGCCTTCTGGGAAATGATTTACAATGAATTGAAAAAGGTATTTAGCTATACCTTCCCTAAGAAACCAGAGGCCTTCCTGCTGGGCATGGTAGACCAGAAAGTGTCAAAGAAAGATAGAACGTTGTTTATGTATGCTACCACAGCAGCAAGAATACTCATTGCAAAGAACTGGAAGACACAAGATTTACCCACGTTGGAGGAATGGCAGACGCAGTTGATGGACTACATGGAATTAGCTGAAATGACCGGCAGAATCCGAGATTTGGATGAAGAATCAGTTGAGGGTGATTGGAAAAAATTTAAAGACTATCTGCAAAAATATTATAAGTTGTATGAATCTTAAGATAGTGCATGTTATTGGAAATGTTATGCTTTAGTAAATTTGATTAAGCAAATGGTAAAATAAGTCACAAATGAGAAAAGAAGACAAGTGAACCAAACATATTATGTTTATTTTAAAGGTATTAAAATTGAGATACAACATATTGAATACGGAGACATAATAACTGAAAGTTGCAACAAGGTTTGAAACAAGGTAACAAATTGCTGATATTGTCATTACAAAGAACGCAGATTTGGAAGGTGTGGGGAGGTCAAAAGAGGATTTACGGAAAGTGGAATGTTTATATATTTATAATTTCATTAAGGTTTTTTCCTTTTTTATGTTAAAAAAAAATCAAAAAATTGTTTCTTGTATTTGGTTCCTCCTGTACTATTTGGAATGTACAAAACTACGAAAAGAAACGCAATAAAAAATATTTAAAAAAAAATATGATCATCTCTGGATTCTCACTATATTTTGTAGCTTCTGCTATTGATGTTTGCTACTTTGGTCTTCTTGTCAAGCACCACACATTTCTCTACATATTTGGAATGCTCTTCCTGTTAGTGCCTGGCTGGTTTCCTCACATTATTCTTTTGAAACATGCTTTAAAGCACATATTTTTTCAGCCACTGTCAGTCAGTGTGGACAATACTGCCCTAGATGGGCCAATGATCTGACTCACTACGAGGCAGCTGTCCTTATGTTCCCTGTTCAATGCTGTTTACGATCTGCCACAGCTGTTACATCAAAACAGACGTAGGTGTTGTGTGTGCATGTGTGTGCATAGTCATATCCCAGATGTCCTTCCCTTCTCTTTTGCTTCCTCCTCTTGTCCATGGCTAGGAATCTGATTTGGTGAAGAGAGTGTGCATTAAGATGAATACCCATCCCATCCAGTATACACCCAGTATACCTGAAGGAGTGTCTCCACCCTCATCGTTCTGCCCGGATGCTGAGGTCCAGCACTGAGGGCCTTCTGGCAGTTCCCTCCTTGCAAGAAGCAAAGCTACAAGGAACCAGGCAGAGGGCCTTCTCGGTAGTGGCGCCCACCCTGTGGAACGCCCTCCCATCAGATGTCAAAGAGATAAACAACTACCTGACATTTAGAAGACATCTGAAGGCAGCCCTGTTCAGGGAAGTTTTTAATGTGTGACATTTTAATGTATTTTTAATCTTTGTTGGAAGCTGCCCAGAGTGGTTGGGGAAAGCCAGCCAGATGGGCGTGGTACAAATAATAAATTATTATTATTATTATTATTATTATTATTATTATTATTATTATTATTATCCCTGCTGCCTGGTCCGAGCATTGCACTCAGCTGCGAAGGCCCTCGTGGATGTGCCACAATCTCAGTTAGTGGCAACCCAGAGGAAAGCCTTCCCTTTCCTATGGAAACACCTGCTGTGGCAAGCAACAATGCTGATGTTTGGGCGCTTGTTAAAAACATTCCTGTGCACTCAAATCTTTTCTGGGTTGTTGT
This sequence comes from Podarcis muralis, assembly GCF_964188315.1. Lineage (NCBI taxonomy): Eukaryota > Metazoa > Chordata > Lepidosauria > Squamata > Lacertidae > Podarcis > Podarcis muralis. Next base: position 102,338,423 of record NC_135655.1, on the reverse strand, counting down.
TTTTTAAACTACAGTGGTACCTTGGGTTACATACGCTTCAGGTTACATACGCTTCAGGTTACACACTCAGCTAACACAGAAATAGTGCTTCAGGTTAAAAACTTTGCTTCAGGATGAGAACAGAAATCGGGCTCCGGCGGCGCGGTGGCAGCAGGAGGCCCCATTAGCTAAAGTGGTGCTTCAGGTTAAGAACAGTTTCAGGTTAAGAACAGACCTCCAGAATGAATTAACTACTTAACCCAAGGTACCACTGTACATAAGAAAAGCCTGCCAAGTCAGGCCAAGGGTCCATTTAGTCCAGCATCATGTTCTCACAGTGGCCAACCAGATGTCTATCAGAAGCCTGCAAGCAGGACTTAAGCACAATAGTACGCTTGTGCTCATACTGCATTGTGATGACCTATAAACAATAAAATCTGGCTAATAGTACTCCACACTTACGATTCCCAGCAACTGGTATTCAGAGACATACCACCTCCAGTGGTGAAGGTGGGACATCATGACTAGTAGCCATTGATTAGCATCAGGAATTAATTAATGGTGCTCATCAGTTGCATCTTGTTTTATATTACAGTGGTACCTCGGGTTACATATGCTTCAGGTTACATACGCTTCAGGTTACAGACTCCGCTAACCCAAAAATAGTACCTCGGGTTAAGAACTTTGCTTCAGGATGAGAACAGAAATCGTGCTCCGGTGGTGTGGAGGCAGCAGGAGGCCCCATTGGTTAAAGTGATGCTTCAGGTTAAGAACAGTTTCAGGGCCTCCGGAACAAATTAAGTACTTAACCCGAGGTACCACTGTAATGTGATTTTATTGTTTAACATTAGAGCTTGTACTCTGCCTTGCAAAAGTGGTACATAAATACTTTTGTAAATGAATAAACAACACTTAACAATGTTAATCGAGGTAGGAGACACCTGGTTTCAAGACAGAGTATTTAACTGGAAGACACAAGATTTACCCACGTTGGAGGAATGGCAGACGCAGTTGATGGACTACATGGAACTAGCTGAAATGACCGGCAGAATCCGAGACTTGGATGAAGGATCAGTTGAGGGGGATTGGAAAAAATTTAAAGACTATTTGCAAAAATATTATAAGTTGTATGAATCTTAAGATAGTGCATGTTATTGGAAATGTTATGCTTTAGCAAATATGATTAAGCAAATGGTAAAACAAGTGACAAATGAGAAAAGAAGATAAAGTGAACCAAACATATTATGTTTATTTTAAAGGTATCAAAATTGAGATACAATATATTGAATACGGAGACATAATAATTGAAAGTTGTAACAAGGTTTGAAATAAGGTAACTAATTGCTGATATTGTTATTACAAAGAACGCAGATCTGGAAGGTGTGGGGAAGTCCAATGGGGATTTACGGAAAGTGGAATGTTTATATATCTATAACCTTATTAAGGTTTTTTCTTTTTCTTTTGTTAAAAAAAAATCAAAAAAATTGTTTCTTGTATTTGGTTTCTTCTGTACTATTTGGAATGTACAAAACTATGAAAAGAAACGCAATAAAAATATTTTTTTTTTAAAAAAAAGACAGAGTATTTAACTCGTCCATTGTATTTAACATATTCTATGGCATTCTGTATGTATGGTAGCTGACAGCATGTTGGTTCAATTGAGTTATCTTTTACTCTCAATATATGTAAGAAAATTCACGGGCCACATCTTAATGTAACCCTCCCAAACCGCCCAAGAAAAGCAGCCTACAAAGACTTTACCACATGATCACTTCAAAGTGATAATATGAATAAGCTTGGAAAAAGAAATATTAACAAACACAGCCACCTGCTTTAGGGAAATGCTTTTGTACTAAAAACAGCCCATGTAGTTTAGCCACAATGCAATGGGTGGAAATGACACATTGAAAGCAAGCAAGCAAGCAAACATCCTTAAAGAGACCTGCTATGCTACGTGCTAAAGAGAACCAACTGCAAGTAAGAAAATAGCTTATCTATATTGCAATATAGAGAAAAGGAATAAAGCTACATCTGGATATGATGATGATGATGTAACTTTTTCATGTTAGAGGCAGTTCTGGTAAGAAATCATATGTAGCAAAAGTCTCATGCAAACTTCCGGTACAGTGGAGATTGTGCAACTATATTCAAGCTGAAAGCGGTGGACTGGACCTGGGCTAAACTAGTTGGACATGTGTCACATTGAAATCAGTGGGTTAGCAGAGTCTGTAACCTGAAGCATCTGTAACCCTGGGTAGCACTGTACTGCAGGCAGTAAATCTTTCAGTAGAGCTTTCTTCAGGTGTGCTGGGTGCCTCCAGGTTGGATGCGCTGCCCTGCTGGGCAGAGCCACCAGAGGAATGTGTCTGCCCCATCTTAACGCCTTCTGCTGTCCTTCAACAGGGGTTAGGATGGCTCTGCTAGTCTGACCCCAACCCGGTATTTCATTAGAAAGTTCATACAGGGTTGCCTATATTTGAAAATCCGGACACAAAAGTTGTTGAGCATATATATAATTTGCCAAAATCCATGGGTTGCCGCACGTCAGGATTTTACCGGCCATGCCAGCGATTTCTGCCAGGACACAATTTACGAGGGTCGAATCCCAACTGTGTCCAGGAAATTCCGGACGTATGGCAATCCTACTTCACAGGAAATGAAGGGCGAGGAATAGGTTTAACATCCTTATGTGCTCACGTGAGGAGGAAATCATGAGTACAGAAGACATCCTAATGCAGTATGCCATTATTTTAGTTGGTTTGCCTCCAGCTTTTATAAATTATTTAATTCTGAAATAATGAAATAATGCAACTTTAGCCAAACTGTGGGCAACAGACTGCTATAGTAAAACATGCACGCACCCCCCCCCCCTAACCTCCTCAGAATATGCTAAAAAGCATTATTTTGTTCAAACCATTTTTATGACTAAAATGATCATAGAAATATGCCAGATATGTGACATGTTAAGAATCCAACATACTTAGCGCATCAATCATCCTGAAAAGCTATTGCATTATTTAAAAAGTATTTACTTCTAAAGTGCAAAAGTATCCTCATCAATCATATCAGTAACTCCTGCTTTCTTACATTGCTCAATAAACAAAATACCTTCCTCAGGGTTCAAATGAATGTAAACTATTTGATCTTTCAAGAGGAAGGAAAGAAGAGGTTTGTAGCAAGTGCCTCATTGTGTGGCCTTTGCTTTTAAGTGTTTTACGGGGGGGGGGGGAGAGGGGATGACATTTTACCTCAGGGTTTAACCCTGCAGAGAACCAAAGTTGCCTGTGGTGGAAGGAGCAGAAATAAATGCTTCCTCAGTAATAGGAGTAGTAGTAGTAGTTGTTGTTTTTCAGTGGCACGCAAGTTGTTCTTGGGCAGATGTTTGGTGGTAAGAGATACAGGCTGGGTGACTTCAAAGCTAAAGGGTTGAGATGTTGGCAGCCAGATAATTCTCTCCCTTCAACTTGTTTTGCCCCTCTGGTCCTGAGAACCATTTTTTCTCACCGAGTTTAGGCCGCTCGTGTTTTTACATGGCTAAATAATGGACCGTCATTAAAATATTTCCTTTCTAATTAGTGTCTGCTTCGCATTTAATTTTTATTAAAATGCACCTGTTTAAATATTCATAGAAACTTCTTTGTTCCGCTCCATTTTAATAAAGTGGAGAGAGCCCCACAAACCTGATAACGTTTTTCATTACTTGACCATTTGCTGTGGTATGTGCTTGCAATAAGGTTTAGGAAATTTCCTTTGGGAAAGAGGGGAACAATACTAAGAGCGGGGGGTGGGGGGAATACACATTAACTATAAAGTGGTTTCAGGAAAAGATTATTAACTCACAATTGCCCTACAGACATATATAAGCATTGAGGAAGTCTGAATTCCACCGGGATTTTCATCACTTAGTCTACTCTGTTAGCAGTGCTGCCCGAAAGCTCTCCATTAGCCTCCAGAGCAGGCTACAAAGGAAATGTAAAACAGATGAGGTATGTTCCTTCAGACCATGAGCTGAAGCAGTCCGTGAGGTCCTTTACTCAGGGGGAACAGAGCATATGCAGCAATGCTTAGATCAGTCTAAACTTACAACGTTCTGACACCGAGAAAAATGAATGTTATTTACACTGGCGACCATTTGGCTGACAGAATTCATAAGGTCAACCAGCTGGGCTGAAAACCTCATTTAGAATCTTCTATATTTGCCATCTATTTACTCAGGAGAAACACCTTTCCGAGCCCTCGTTTGCTTGTAAATATACCATTAGAGTAGGAACGGGCCTGGAAGGCAGTAAGCAGGCATTACTATTTGATGCCGCTGCTCTCTCAGAGCTCTAAAATCTAGCTCGTAATTGTGGTGGCAGGTCAAATTAAAGCTAAATGTGCAGTGTATCGGGGCGAGGTATCCGTTTGCACTGCCGATCCTTGTTCCTACGCGAGGAAGAGAGGGGGAGAAAATAATGACTTGAGGGGAAAGGGACAGGAACTAGGGATGTTTGCTTAAGAAATGTTTCAGTCCAACATGATAAATGCTTCAATTCCTCATAGAGCATTTTACAACGAAATGCTTAAAAGGCTCTATTAAAAAGCTAGCCTGGACATGTTGTGGTATCTCAAGTCAAGCTGCACCACGCACTGTAATATCAGGAAAGCACTGTTATAAAATACCAACACGCAGCACCTGCAAATGCTCAGGGCGATCCTGCTTAGACAGCTGCCAGTTTCTTAACACATTTCCACTGAGGAACTATTTGATACAGCATATTGTAAAGCAAAGACTGGGAGAAATAAAATAATGCTTAGATTTGGTGCATGTTATCTACATTTTTCTTGCACGCACACACACACGTACACACATACACACATACACACATACACACATACACACAGAAAATGCTATTCTACATTGAGGTTTGCTCCTAGAAAGTCATTTACCCTATATGTCGTATGCTTTCAAATGTTTGCAAATGTAGCAAAACATATATAATTCACACACACACACACACACACACACACACACACACACACACGGGGGTACAGTAGATACAACCAACAGTAGGTGGAGCCAGAGTCAGTGACTGGCACAGCTAATTCTAGTATTTTCCCCTCTGAGACTAAAGATTAGGGAGCTGACAGGCAGTGCCACCGTCTGTTCTATTTGTCAATTAGAAGGCGGGTGGGGGCTGGCTGAGAGCAGACTGAGGTTGGTGAGGCAATGCCCCATTTGCCCTAGTGGACTAGCTGTCAGGAGTGCGTGCAGGAGCCAGGCCCTGTGACCAGTAGGGCTTCGCAGGACTGGGGCCTTCCTAAGTTTGTTTTGGAGAGGCAAGGCACAGGTGGTAACATGTTGAGCTGCCCTCTCCCTCTCGATAACTGGCAGTGGTGCCCAGCATTGGGAAGCCATATCAACAATGCTGCCCTGCTGATCACTATTGATTGCTCTTGAGAAGAAGAAGAGGAGTTTGGATTTGATATTCTGCTTTATCACTACCCTAAGGTGTCTCAAGTGGGACGCGGGTGGCGCTGTGGGTTAAACCACAGAGCCTAGGGCTTGCTGATCAGAAGGTCGGCAGTTCGAATCCCTGCGACGGGGTGAGCTCCCGTTGCTCGGTCCCTGCTCCTGCCCACCTAGCAGTTTGAAAGCACGTCAAAGTGCAAGTAGATAAATAGGTACCGCTCCTGCGGGAAGGTAAATGGCGTTTCCGTGCGCTGCTCTGGTTCGCCAGAAGTGGCTTAGTCATGCTGGCCACATGACTCGAAAGCTGTACACCGGCTCCCTTGGCCAATAAAGCGAGATGAGCGCCGCAACCCCAGAGTCGGCCACGACTGGATCTAATGGTCAGGGGTCCCTTTACCCCTCTACCTTTAAGGTGTCTCAAAGAGGCTAACATTCTCCTTTCCCTTCCTCCCCCACAACAAGCACTCTGTGAGGTGAGTGGGGCTGAGAGACTTCAGAGAAGTGTGACTGGCCCAAGGTCACCCAGCAGCTGCATGTGGAGGAGTGGAGACACGAACCCGGTTCCCCAGATTATGAGTCCACTGTTCTTGACCACTACACCACACTGGCTCTTGAGTATAAGTGAGAATCTTCATTGCACAGCGAATACAGAGATTTGGGTCTTGATCCTGCCTTAGTAGAATGAACCATGTTGCACCAGATGTTGATGCTACTGTCGGCCAATCTAGTTGGAGAAGTTAGCAGATGAACATCCTTAGGCTTTCTCATTACTTATCACTGCTTTCTTATGCTCTGCCATCTGATGTGATATTGTAAGAACAGTGTACAGCTATTACGCTAAGATATAGAAACGTGGGCCCACCAACCACGTTGGAGTTTGCAGTTAACTTAAAAATGTTGGTGTGTCCACATGTGAGATATTCCACATGGAGAATGCCAATGAATATCGGGGGGGGGGGGGGGATAACAACAAATGTCCTCTAAAACCTGAGTATTTAAGGAATAATAAGCAATTGTTCAAAATCCTCCATATACCGTAAGGATAACAAGAATGAAATATGAAATGCAGAATGCTTTGAGGCGGATAAGAAAGCACAAGCAACTGGATCGTTTTAACAGAATGCAAAGCACAAAATCCCAGGCAAGCATTATTTGTTCAGTGACCCAGCAGGCTGAAGTCTGGGGGCAAGAAGGTCCTTTAGCTCTAGGCTAAATTGTCTCCGCCAGCTTAGCTGCTTGCAGGTCAGTGCTGGGCAATTAAGCTTCTACCCTGAAAGAAATACAAATCTTGCTTTAGTTTTCTTGGGAAAATGCATGTGTAGCAAGTGTCTTGAGCTTTCTCTCTTCAGTCTTCTCCATCTTACAATCTCTGTGGGTATTACTGAGTTTGTGCCTATTTGGAAGGAAATACAAAGTTCCTTGATTCCTGAAAGCCTATCCTACCAGCTTCGAGCCCAGAGTCCCTTGAAAATACACTTATTAGGGGAGAGCATTCCACACACCACCATGCACTATTGATTACTAGGACTCTTCACTGATTTCAAAGAACGTCCATTGTGATGGAGTGGTTGGTTGGTCTTATGTCAAGGGCCTTTCTACACTTATCACTGATCAGAGTTACTGTTTGATCTGATGTTTTTAAGAGTGAATCTGTAGCTGATTTTCTGCATCTTTGGCTACATGTCACTGTTATTAGAGAGGGAGTTCCTTTTCCACACTAAGGCTGGGTTGTGCCTGAATCGGGAAATGTTTTGTGGCAGTGGTTATGCAAATTTGTGAAAATGCACACACTCCCCCTGAAGTTACCATTATTTTGTATATTTCACTTTCCCGTCATCTCTTGAAGTATCACCAGTGCACCACAAAACATGTTGTTTGTGATATGCATGTATAACTGTGGTCAGGAGGAATGCCTATTTCATGCAAATAATATTTTTAAAATTTATTTAGACAATTCCCCCTACCCCACACCAGCAATTATTTGGACACATGTTGTTCGAGAGCCTTAAGGGCACAATGCAAGATGCTAAAGCACTTAACTTCTAGGTCTCTACATGCCTTAAAGGCTATATATCCCTGTATGTCCTACTGGAGCATCTTTGGAACCTCCTTATGTCACCATCCCTCTGATGTGACAATTTTGAAGGCAAAATAGTTCAGGGCAGAGGACCTTCTCGGTAGTGGCACCTGCCCTGTGGAACACCCTCCCATCAAATGTCAAGGAAATAAACAACTATTCAGCTTTCAGAAGACATCTGAAGGCAGCCCTATATAGGGAAGTTTTTAATGTTTGGTGTTTTATTGTGCTTTTAATATTTTGTTGGGAGCTGTCCAGGGTGGCTGGGGCAACCCAGGCAGATGGGCGGCATATAAATAATAAAATTCTTTATATATTATTATTAAAGCAGTTTGGGTTCCTGGTGTTCTTTACTAATGTTTAAGCATCATCATCCCCACAAGGCTTTTATTTGGGCAGACATTTAATAGTCAGGCAATTAAAAAAAGATATTTCATGTTTCTGTTTAAATGCATTTTAGATTTGTATCTGTTAATAAATGTTGACTTATGTTCATGGCTATTTATAATTTTCATACAAAAACGGCTAACCTTGCAAATCATTAAAATTGTTGTTCAACTCAAGCTTTGTGTAATAGCCTTGCCATGTGTGGCTGAGCAGATAATATTGAAAACATTATAATTAGGGCATAGGAGGGGTTTTTTTCCTATGAAGTAACATAAAAAATTGCTAGTCAGAAAGAAAAGAAGCATTTCTCAAACATACCACAAGATTTGTTTTCAACGAGTACAAAAAGCTCACACTACTATTGTGTGGCATTTGTTAACTTAAATATTATTATTTTTTGCAGGAAAATGCAATTAGGTGGTTTATGCAAATGTTGGTCAAAATTCAATTAATGTTTCTGTATGATATTGTTCTTTTATGAGGCAATGTGTTTCCTAATCAGATGCTCACTATGATTCAAAATTATAAGCTATTGGACGGGGACAGGTTCCTTTTGTCCCTCAATATGTTATTGGACTACAACTCCCATTATCCTTTGGTAACTGGCCATGCTGGCTGGGGCTGATGGGTATTGTGACCCAACCACAGGTTAGCCACCCCACTATAGGAAAACTGCACTATTTCTAGTATATACAACCGGAAATTGAGAACTTGTGGTTTTCCTTTTTCCTTTTGTATCTTGTCTGTTAGTTTGTGAGCCTGTGTAGCCGGAACTTCATTACATTTTAATAAAGTGAATGATGATGATGATGATGATGATATTTGTCCTCATAATACCCTGCTTCTATGTCTGGCACTAGAAGTGCAATTTTTAAACAAAATCCACATAAGTGAATTGGAGCATATATGTGTCAGGAAGGGACAGTACCTCTCTAGCTTGATGGGTTGCACTTGTATAAAACTGGCTCAGGATTTGGTTTTCATTTGTGACTCCAAATGGCATTTTGGGAAGCAGTCCTACACTGGGAAGCTCAGCAGACGCCCTGGCAGAATTTAATGAGGGTAGCCAAATATGTCAAAAGCCTATCATTTGCTAGTGTTGTGGAAGCTACATTTCAAGGATGACAATCCATATGCTGTGCTGTGCTTTGAGAAAACACTGTCATTAGCAGCAACCGACCATGTTCATCCTTACATCTGTCTGATCTTTTTACTAGTAACCAACACTATAAATGTTATCTTTTTAATTAAGAGTTTCTGCTTCCCATGCTAAAAGCCATAGTAACCATACTTACAAGTGAAAAACAAAAGTGTTACAGACCAAAAACACACATGCATGTGCCTAATCATTTCCAAACATGGATTCTAGGGCGGGAAAACACTATACAATTGGCTTTTCATCCAGCCATTCCCCCCTGCACATTTATATGTAGAGTGGTCAGTATTTTTCTCTACTGCACTAAGGTTACCAGACATCCCCGTTTCCCGGGGACGGTCCCCGGGTTTACAAATCAGTTCCCTGACAAAATCCATCTATTTAGTTGAAAAGTGTCCCCAGATTCATTGAAAAAAATCTGGTAACCTTATACTACAAACATATTTCTGTTTCTGCATACAGTTAGGGGTATACACAATATAAAGCCTATAAACAGAGATATTTACATTTACGTTACGTGACCTGGATTTATTTATTTTTTAAAGATCAGCTAATATATTGATGCTGTTGTCACTACAAGGCCCCTTAGAGTTTCTGGTTACACATTCCACAGCATAGCATCAGCTGAGGGACATTTTGTGGTTACCTTTGTCAAGGACCCTGTGTGGGAGGATTTTGTCGAATGGTGGTTTCTTGCCAGTGAATTCTGCATGCTGAATAAAGGACTGGGGCCGTCACACTGAAAAGGATACAAAGCCAACTCTGTTAGTAAAGATCTGGTTTAGTTAAGATTATTTGCTACTTTAGGTAGGCTCACATGTGCCCTTGAGCTCATCTGGAAAGACTCCCTGCACAAAACAGACTACAGTGGATGGCGTTTCAAAATCTGGGCAGCTACCCAAACACCAAGCACGAATCTCAAAGAATTACCATAAGATACTCCCTGGGCCCCAGGAGTCCTCTTGGGAAACTGTCATGATCTTAGCTCCCCAGATAGATTTGGAAGACTTGGAAAGCAAATCCCTCCTAATACAAAATGCTCAATTCCTCACTGAATGTAATTCACGCTGAGGCACTTTCTTGATGGAAATTCACAATAGCCAAATTCTACAGCCTCTTACTCGGGACTTAATTGGGCAAAACTCCAGCTGATTTCAGAAGGGGATTTAGCCAAAAGATGCAGGACTTTATCACAAGATAGTGAAGCAATTTCTTTCAAACAGTAAACAATAGACTTGAATCCACCGAAGAGAAATTCGAAGCAGTTGTCCTCCACCAAGGTCTGGAGCTTTTCCTAGTTATTTGAATTTGGGTGGGATCTCCACCCTGATTGGCACTAAGTAAAATATGAACTCTTCCTTATTATTTCTATACTGCATTATTCACAGAGATTTCTTTTCTGATACTAGGCAAAAATTTAAAGACGATTTCTATTGTTATCCACAGTTGTATAGCGCAGTAGAGGATCCTGCAATTACCAAGGCTGAAGTAACAGTCATGGTCAAGCTCTGTGCCAAAGAGCATTAGAATGTTTATCAGCACAAAGCCTAGAGTGTCTGAAGGCTTATAGATGTATCTACTTGCCATTCAGCTTGTCAGCCCTGGGGTCCATGCCTCTGGGGTCTAGATCCCCAGCTTGGCCAGCACTGCTACTGGGCACTTTCCTCCTCTTTGGCCATCTTGGAGATCCACTTCTTCTTCTGCTGCCACCTGGATGATTTGAATGAAGAGTCACTCTGGCAAGTGAAGGAACACTGGAACGAGGAAGGTGGGAAGAAGCAGCCACCAGCCAGCCTGGTCATATGCTGCTGCTTCAGTTGCTGCTACAAATCCCCAGGCCAGCTTGCTGTGGCTTCTGACCAGCCTTCCTCCTTCCCACACTCCCTCCTTCTGCTGGACTGACTCTTTGCCCTCATTGGGCCTTTTACAAATCCTCCCTACCCTTCTTGACTGCACCTCTGACATAATGGGATGGGAGGCAGAGAAGCAGGAGTGGACTATGAAAGGCTTCTGACAAACTTTAAGGCAGGAGGTGTTTTAGGCAAGGGAGTCAGATGCTTCAGCAAAACAAATAAGGACAGCCGGTACTATTTTTCTAGAAAAAAAGGTGCTGCAACTCACCATGAACACCTCTCTCTTTCTCTTAGAATGGCAATGGCACACACCTGAGAGGTGCCAGAACTCACCTGAGAGGTTCTGGAACCCACCTGAGAGGTGTCGGAACTGAGTTCCAGTGAGTTCTCCCTGGAAAAAAAGCCCTGGGGGCAGCAGTCCCTAGCATGCTTGTATGTATGTATGTATATACACACTTACTAAAATACTGACAAATTTTGTGAGGGCCCAGAACAACAACAATGCAATCTGATGCGGAAACATGGAGACTTGAATTTAAGATTGAGAAAATGAGACAAGCCAACACTGACAGCTTTGTCCAACCAAACTCAAGGGTAATAGGCACACATACACTTGTTTAAAATCTTTAGGTTGCAGGATAGCAGAAAAGCTTGTGAATAGCTTGTGTTCCTACCCACCCCCTTGCAAAACAGCATCCTGAGCAAATATTTGAGGAGGTTATGGGAAACACAGCCGAAAATGTGACTGTTGTGTTTACCTCACAGATGAGGCCTGCAAAGCACCAGTAGCACTGTGCCACATGTACGAAACGTAGCACATTTGGAATTGTTTGGGAAATGTGATAAATCTCTTAGCTAAATTATCACCTGGGCAAAATGCCTGCACACCATGTGCTGCAAAGGGAAAGAAATACATATTGACTACTTTGTTGTTGCCAGCTGCTTCTTTCAAAGAGAGGGGAGATTTTGCCGAGATGCTTCGAATGGCTGCGTGCCTCATAAATAACACCCAAATACGATCTCCTCGCCTGGGTTCGTAAATCAAAATGTAGAGCCACCATAAAAATAATATTCAGCAATAAGGGATTAAAAGATTCCTTCCTTCTTTCCTACATGGAAATACTGACACTAAGTTTACCATTTCCAAAACAGTAATCAGGCATCCATTCTACTCTGCCATTATTCTAAACTTAACCGTCTGGTTGTCAGATTATATAGCAGGGAAGTCTCTTAACTGTGCAGCCTGTTCCTAAATATTTCACATAGAAGCAAACTCCATTGAAAACAATGGGATATATACCCTGAATTTAAAGGTCAGAAAATAGTGTTTGCATCTTCTCAAGAACCAGTGAAGGCTGGTCCATTAGGACACCTGCCCCATCAACCTCAGTCTCCCTGCAGCCAGCCTCTACTTATCTGCCATTTTACCTACAAGCAGTCCAAAGGGTTGGACTGTCTGCTAGGTTCCTCTTCCTTAGCCTTAGTGTTGCCTTTATAGAACTCAGCTAGCTTTGGTTTCTCTCAGTTTCTCATCATTCCTTTCATAAGGTCAGCCCACCACATTTCCATTTCAGTGTGCAATTATTATTTTTTAAGCCCTTATGGAAATCTGTTGGCATTATAGTATGGATTTCTCCTAATAGACACCTTTTTGCAAGTAATTGTTCCTAATATAATATGTTTTCTGGGTTATTTTTATCAACACACACATTTTTCTGCTCTACAACCTCCTTACATGCAAGTTTTTGTACACAGTTTAGGCTGGAGAACGGCATCACAAAATTCAGAGAGACGTGAAATTCAAAGGGTAGCTGCATTTCAGTCTACATGTGGTTTCAAGAACCACCCCATTGCTCCACTTTCTGTGTTCCCCCTGCCAAAAAAGTTCAAGCTGGATGTTAACACTAACAAAATTTTCAGTCCCACACTAGCTGAAGTTCATTGTCTAAAGATGACTGTGTATAGCTTTTTTTAAAAAATAAAATAAAAAGGCTCTGAGAAAGTTTTCAGGCCGAATAGCGAGTACCATCTCGTGTATGTGTAAGTTTCAGTGATGGCTCGTCTATATTTCTAATCTTTGCTTGCTGGAGTTTCAGGATAAAGGTTTTATATGTATTTCAATTAAATGATAACCGTAGGCAATAGTTGTGTCTTTTTTTATTTTTTATTTTAAAAGTGCAGCAATTTTGGCAATCGGCCACAGGCCTTTGAAGTAACTTCCACTATGTTATATCAACTTATTTTACTATTCAGGATGATTAATTTCTTACCCTGAAAGAATTTTACATTGTTAAGAGTTATTTCATTAAGCCGTTAGTGTCTAGCCATCGTTTAGTGCAATGGAAAGCAGACAAAGGGGCCATGTGTGTGGGGGGGAATAGGCTAGATTGCCTTAGTTCAGGGGGGCCCTTAGTGGGTATAGAGCATCTAATAAGCAGAGCCTATGTCAACCTCCCCAAACAATCACTTCATTCTTCTGAGTGGGATATGGGACTGTGGTCAGGACCCCCCTGTGGGTCAGGGCCCCAAACTCAGTCACAGACTGACCTAAAGTCAAGTTGGGTCACAATAGACACACCACCCTTGGCTGAAAATTTTGAAGTGAGCCCCAAAACAAATATTTTGGATATAGGTAAGTCCCACAACTATAAGAAGAAGAAGAGTTTGGATTTGATATCCCACCTTTCACTCCCTTTAAGGAGTCTCAAAGCGGCTAACATTCTCCTTTCCCCTCCTCCCCCACAACAAACACTCTGTGAGGTGAGTGGGGCTGAGAGACTTCAAAGAAGTGTGACTGGCCCAAGGTCACCCAGCAGCTGCATGTGGAGGAGCGGAGACGTGAACCCGGTTCCCCAGATTACGAGACTACCGCTCTTAACCACTACACCACACTGGCTCTTAACAACTGTTTTTAAACTGATAATTTATTTTAAATCTCTCTCTCTCTCTCTCTCTCTCTCTCTCTCTCTCTCTCTCTCTCTGTTTTAACTGGGTTTTCTTTAAAATTATACAATATGGAGAACAGTTGGGGGAACAGAATATTTTTTGGGGGGGCATAGAACTAATATAAATCCTGTATTCCACATAAGCTGACAGAACAACGTTACTTTGGGTTAAATCAGGACACAACTTTATTGATTGCAGAAGTAAAAATTTTGGCCAGGGGGAGAAGGTGTCGTCCTGCAATGCGGGTAAGCAGATTTGGTGCAAATTTGATGAGCATCCCCTTAATATGTTCATCTAAATCATTCACAAAGATGTTGAGCAACAACAGGCCCAGATCAGAACCCTGTGGCAACCTGCTTGTCATTTTCCCCCAGGGTGATGAGGAACAGTTAGTGAGCACTCTTAGGGTTCAGTCAGCCAACCAGCTATAAATCTACCTAGCAGTTATCTCATCCAGTCCACATTTTACCACAGTTTCTCCACAAGAATATCATAGGGCACTTTGTCAAAAACCTTACTGAAATCAAGATATGCTATGTCCGCAGCATTCCCCTGATCCACTAAGCTTGTAACTCTATCAAAAAAGAAAGAAAAAAAAAGAAAGAAAAAAAGAAAGAAAGAAAGAAAGAAAGAGAAAGAAAGAAAGAAGGAAAGAGAAAGAAAGAAAGAAAGAAAGAAAGAAAGAAAGAAAGAAAGAAAGAAAGAAAGAAAGAAAACAATAAAAATAAATTAGATTCATCTGGCATGACTTGTTTTTGAGAAACCCATGCTGGGTCTTAGTAATAATCACAGCATCCTATTCTAAGTGCTCACAGACCCACAGTGACTAATAAAAGCTATACAAATATAAAAGATTCTTTCCTCGTTTGTGCATTGATGAATAATAAAATAATGAAGTTCCTCGAATCAAGTTTAAGCAAACCATGGGGCTTTCAGAGAAACTTATTGGAATGTGTGTGAGACAGAGTTTAGAGAAGAAACAGGAACTGGGGGGGAAATACTGTTAAAACAGATTCCTTTACTACCCTTTCACCAATACGTGAAAAAAAAACTGGGAATAAGTGTGGCCAGCTGTACAAGTGACACACAGTTGTTTACCTATGATGTCTCTTTAGGTTATGAAGATGATTACGGGGAGGCATCTTCAAGAAAGAAAACCACTCTATGAACCATGGCTGTCACCCTTGTTTCAAAGTGTTGCCTGCCGCCAAGTGGTTAACCATAATGCAGGATGTGGTGCCCAGAAGGAGTTTTCTCTCTTTATGGTCATATTCTAGCAGCAGACAGGCTTTAAATAACCACTTGAAAACTAGTGGACGGGCATTACTTAGAGGGAAACTTATCGGCTTATGTACAATAATAGAGTGACTGAGGTATGCAATTATTGGTTTGACTTACAGTTTAGTCTAAATATATAACAGGCCTTGCAAATGCCTCTCTGATTCTCCATTTTTGTAAAACACATTCAACATAAATATGTGGTGGTTTCCAAACGTTTTACTAAGGAGAGGAAACAACCATTTAATTCTGTCTTTGTTTGGAAATACTTTTCAGTCCAGGGGCGCCGTTTCAGAGTTCACTGGGCGGATGTAATCCAAAATCTCTGTCATGTGGCAAGCATGGCTTCTGCTAATTCCCAACTAGGATGGTAAAAGTCTTAACAAAACACTAGTTACATAGATAGGCAATTGCCTGCAAAACTGACACAATGACATAATGTGCTTTAAGATTGGTTCTTTGGTTCAGGATAGAGCAGGGCAAGTCTGAGGTGAAATAGGCATCAACTAATGTCGACAACATCTCTCTCGCCCAAGATGACCCACTCAGATGTGGATTTATTTAAGTATGTACAGTGGTACCTCTGGTTACGAACTTAATTCCTTCCGGAGGTCCGTTCTTAACTTGAAACCGTTCTTAACCTGAGGAACCACTTTAGCTAATGGGGTCTCCCACTGCCACCACGTCGCCGGCACGCAATTTCTGTTCTCATCCTGAGGTAAAGTTCTTAACCCGAAGTACTACTTCCGGGTTAGTGGAGTCTATAACCCAAAGTGTATGTAACCTGAGGTGTTTGTAACCCGAGGTACCACTGTATTTCTATACTGGTACATCATAAAATTTAGGATGGTGTGCAACTGTGAAACATAAAACACTGTATAGTGGTACCTCAGGTTAAGAACTTAATTTGTTCTGGAGGTCTGTTCTTAACCTGAAACTGTTCTTACCCTGAGGTACCACTTTAGCTAATGGGGCCTCGCACTGCCGCTGTGCCGCAGCGGTGCAATTTCTGTTCTCATCCTGAAGCAAAGTTCTTAGCCCGAGGTACTATTTCTGGGTTAGCGGAGTCTGTAACCTGAAGCGTCTGTAACCCAACATACCACTGTCCAAATAAACACTAAAGTGAGTTTCAGATTATATATAATTTTCATGTTGCATATTTAACTCTCAGTGAAACATGTGATCTCAGAAGTGATTCCAGGAATGGTGTTGCTTCTTCATGAGACACTGTGATTCAGACAAATGAAGCTGATACCATCTACTCTCTCTAAGGTTTCTCTTTGTCAGTCTACAAAGTTTTCTCACTCCCCTGTATCAAACCTGCTTAGTAGCCTGCAACCAAGGTATCTTTGGTTTGTGGGTGGATGAGGGTCCCATATATGGACTGTTATTCTTTGGGAGAAAGTCAACATGACCAAATTATTATTTAAACTTTTGTGCAGTTGAATCATAGTTAAGTTTGTCTGCTATTGCATGCATTTACTTATTGCATAGCCCTATATGCAGCCATCACTCCAAACCCCTTTGTTCTCTCTTATATGTTTGACTTCAGTTTCTTTTCACTCTAAATATCTGCATACATTTTTGTAAAATGAGGATGAGTCCCACAATAACAGGCATCTATATCTACCTCTTTTGGATTTTGATGGCATTGGGTTTGCAGGTTGCTTCTGAAGGACGGTTTGGTTATCCCCCTGACTCTGTAACACAACATGGTTTCACACAAATTTGCCTTTCATTTCACATTCTTTTGCAATTTGAAGTCTGAGGGAGAATGCTGAGCTTGACCTTGTTTTACAATGGCATTATGACCGTTGCATGATTTAGAAGCCAAACGATAAATCCCCCGAGGGTCACCTAAAAGACCTGTGAAGTTTAGAAAACCTTTCAAGATCAGGCTTTCAGGCTTTGAAACAAAAGCTTCAAAACTTGTTAGCTTGCCACGAGTCTTCCTCCCCCAAGACTCTTAACATTTGACTGAGATGACACTTAAAAGGCAAGGAACAGGCTGCATCTAATCTTTCACAATTAGCTCACAAAATGTTGCCATATTCCCTGCATTTGTCAGCACCCAAGCCAGCATTTATCTTTCATGTTTACTTATGGTTTTCCTCTTGTTTCAAGTTTCTGGCCAGTTGTACACAAAATAATGTTTTTCAAAAGTCATTTATTTTCTCACCCGGACACACACAAAATACCATTTGCAGTCATCTCAAATATCTTATTTCTGCCAACCCATTTCCACTGTTTATTTTCAAAGTTTTACATGTCTTGTTTCATATCTTCTAGATATAGAAACCATAGACAGATGACACTTTCACTGGGATATAACCCAGAAAATAAGGCTGTGAGTAAAATGAGTAAAATGCAAGTGAAAACATATTGCTAGTGCCTTAATCCAAGAATTGGTTTTTAAAGTATTTTGTCTATCAATATGGTTGCCTCTTCCACTAAGGTGCTTTTTGTTTGTAATACTTTTCTCTAAGATATGCAAATCCAAAACATAATTTAATTTTTCATCACATTTTATCTCTTAGCAATACATCAGCAACTACAACAGAGTAAACAAAATACTAAAAAAGAAAAGAAAAAGGTCTCTATTTCATGTTTTGAAAATTTGTAATGGAAGTACTGTAATGGGATAGTTAAACAACTACAGTGACAGAAAGACAGACACTGATCTCAATTTTTTCATCAGTTTTGGATATATAACATTGGGTTTCTTATGCACTGATAGCATTATTAAATTAATGAGCACTCACATTTACTAATCCACTCTGGGTTATTTAGGTCTTAGTTGCGCCAACCAGTATTTAGCAAATATTATTCTTGAAGTATACGGTATGTGGAACCCACTCAAGCAAGAACAAAATACGGTACACATGGATCAGGGGCAGCATGTAGATGTTCTGCAGTTTCAACATGAAGGTTGGCAGAGCACATGGAGCCACAATACATCCACTGTAATGGGCAGAGTTGATTGTAGGCCAATAATTGTCCTGAGAGGTTGATCTGAAGGGGGTTAGAATAAGGATGAAGGGACAAAGAAGGCAGATAAGGAAGACAATAGACCAGGGGAGAAACAGGCAGGCTGACATTAAAGGTTCCTCAGAACAAAGGTAGGAAGAGCTATACAGTCAGTGTAAGGGTCTGGCTTTGGTCAAGATAAAGAGTCAGACCTAGTCTGGGAAACTCCCAGGTCAGTTTGGGAGGAACCAATGAGCTACCTTATTGGAGCCTAGTTCAACCATGTTACCTCACCTTTCCCTTGCACTCTGTAACCTCAAGCGGTTCATCACAAGGGATCCCAGGATGGAGACTGAGAGGCTCCTGGCTGACCCTGCCACCCTTCTTGAAGAATTTGGCCTTTTGGATGCCAAAGGCTTTGAGAATTATCTGAGGTTAGCTGAGTAATTCTTTATGAAAGGTTTGGTTCAGAAGGAATGGTCACAGCAAAAGCATCTTCCATAGCAAAATAGCAGTGGTGGTGCTTGTGGGAAGCTATTCCTAACAATGTTAAGGCACTATTTATGGCAAGAGATCTGAATCTTTGTGCGCTCTCTTGGCACTAAGGATTTTATTCAAAGCATGAACAATGTGTTTGTGTCCCAGAAAAACAAATGCACTCCACATGTTCTGAGGCAAATAAATGTGAAAAGATCCCTTTAATCCACAGCCAAGAATCTCAGCCTCACTCATAAACAACACCAAGTAAATGCAATGAAAGTGCCTGAGAATTCTAGGTCCGCCTTTAATGCAAAACTTCTTTTTATTCATTTATATTTATTAGTCCCCTCATAAAATAGATTTTCTAGATGACGTATAATAAGTTGATAAAATATAAGAGGTACAAATTCACCCCGAAAAGCCAAGTATTACTCCTTCTCCTTCATCAATAGAATGTTAATAGGGATATAGTAATCAATCAATCAATCAATCAATCAATCAATCAATCAATCAATCACTTCCCATGAGTCACTCTCATGGCAATTTACAACACAATAAAAACATATAAAACAATTACATATATAAAACAGTTTTTTAATATAGAAACAACAGGACATATACATAAAATGAGTTCAATACTGATATCAACTGGAGTAAAGATATCCATCTAGAAGACTTGTTGGAAGAGGAACGTATTTAGGAGGCACTGAAATATAGTCATAGGTTGCTGAGGGCAGGAGCTTCAGAGGTATCTTTTGAGTGAAGGGATGGAGCCCAAAATAGGGTCCCCTAAGGAGGAATGAACTACAAAATGTGCAGTATTAGAAAAGGGGGAAAAGCTGGGTTAGGCTTTGGAACAGATTCCAAGATGAATCCCCAAACACACTTTGCAGGTAAGATTCACCTTCTGTTGTGTTGACAGGGCGGTCCCTCCCCCTACCTGGCCGATCCCCTGGCAACGCCTCCCCAGGTGGGATTGGGTGATTGGCTGAGGTAGGCAGAGACCTCCAGGTATCCAGTCTGGGGAGGGCAAAGCCAGCCCGTACTACCGGGAGCCACACTGGGATCTGAGGGGCTTTGCACGACCACGCAAAAGGTGCCCCCCATTTGATGTGGGGAGTGGTCATTCCCTGAAGTCATCCACACCCAAAATTGGCTCTGTGTTTAAGGGCAGCCACTTGATTCCAGGAAAACTGAGTTGATCAACTGTATGAATTTTACAGTGCAATCCTATTACATATCTGCTCAGAATTAGTTCCCAGTAAGGAACTTTAAGGAAAGTGAGTGTAGGGCCTTAATTAATTAAACCTACACAAAACTCTCTTCCTTTTTAGAAATACATGCATGTGTCCCAGAAAACACATTTCTTCCTGGCACAGTGGTTTTTGAAATACCTTTACCTGCAGGGCCATGACGGACCTACAGTCATGTGGGTCTTTTAATATGCTCTCAAGGTGTAGCTGTATGCCACAATTTGCAGTTGGGTCAACCACATTTTCCTCTGTACAATTCCTCCGGAAGGAACTGCATGTTATAATATACGGCAGCACCCTGGGAGCATTTTAAAAGACTTACTTTACCGGTGCAGCCTCGGAGGCCTTCCTAGTTGCTCTAAGCAGTTGCCAAAAATGGTTTGAAAGAAGGAAGGCAGCAAAGCCAATCAGGCACTCCTGCCAGCGCATTTGCACTGCGCCAGCTTCCCCACCCTGTCGTCCCTCCTCTCAACCTCCTAGTAAACAGCAGAAACCCAACTGACCAGACATTAGATGAGCAGTGGCACCCCCCCCATCTGCTCCTAGGCACTACTGCTGGGCCTGTTTGGTGCTGCTCCACTCCTCCCAACCCTGCCAGAAACAGACATAGCTGGGATGGATGGGGCAATGGTGTGCAGGAGGCAGAGTGCCACTGCTCCATCATCTAAGCTGAACCATTTAAAGGGGAGCCTGTCCTATTGGGAGGAGGGAGGAAGAATAGGGAGAGAATAACACCAGGAGGGAATGTGCCTTAATGGCTCTAGACTCCTTGATCCTACAGGGAACCAAGGAAGCTCTAACTTCCTAGTACTACTGACACAGAGGCAGGCCTGGAGCAGACCATCAAAAGCCTGAGAACCCAAGCCAGTGGAAAGATGCTTCTTGGTTAGGAGTACACTGGATGGTTACAGATGGGAACTAGTTTTGTCCTTAAGAAATAGCTATTCTTTCCCCCTCAAAGAACCAGAGCCCCTGATGACAGAGGACCTCATTTTTATCCAGATGGTCTTTAAAGGTCTTGGGATAAAACATCTGGTCAAGCCTTCTTTTCTAGGTCTATTTTCATGGTCCCAGAGAGGAGAACACCACTATTATATAGCATTGAATTTAACACAAATCTCTCTTAAACCGTGTCCCAAAGATACTGAATACTGCACAATTTCTACGAATGCTAACAAAAGCAATATTAAAGAGCAGTCTTACTTTCCTGCAGTTATGGAGAATTGTTAGGCATTGTATGTACAATTTGTCCAATCACACTCACATAAGTTCAGTCCAGCTCAGTGGAGCTTGCCTCTAAGTAAACAGGCTATTTCTCTTGAAAAGAAAAATGCTGCAGGAATACAATTTCCCTTCTCTCTGGCTCAGGAACCCAGAGCTACTGGAAAGGTAATAGCTAAGGAAAAGTCAATCTCCATTAAGCACCCAGGAGTATGGTTCATTTCTCCCCCTTTACTTTTTTTTTTATTGCATGAAAAAAATAAGTCTGGATCTTGAAATGAAAAAGGATAAATTTGTTCCTTTTAAAGAATGAAACAAATAATTCAAACTGAACTCAGGCATTCCCATTCTTGTTATCTGGCCTTTATCATGAGCGGCAGTAATGCACAGTATTATGAGTAGTCTACTAAATGTCTGTCTTTCCTGATTGAGATAGTTCAATCAAACAGAGAGAGATAGATGAGCAACTTTCCATAGCATGATAAGTGCTGAAAGCCTAACCTCCATGTTGTAAGAAAACAACAACTGCACTTTATCTCCCTGCTGTAGGGGTGGGCAACTTCAACAGAGGCAGATTTAGGAAAGCATGGCCAGTTTTCCCACACCCAGCGCCAAGCCGAGAGGGTGTTGCAGGGGGTGCTGCAACAATGACTTAGAATGGAAGGCTGAAGAGCTACTTTTGGACTCCAGACCTGAGGTGTCCCCCCCTTTTGGGTATATAACATTTCTCAAAAGACCTTTAGAAAGACAATCAAACTTTTATGATTTCAATTATCTTTGGAGACCACCATACTATGCTGCTCTGCCCTAACCAAAGACACCAAATGTACCAAGAAGAAAAGCATCTAATAAATGTATAAAGGTTATTTTAAAAAAAGAAAAGGAAGGAAGGTGAGAGATGGGTCGGGGCACTGAATTTTTATTAACACATGTTAGCAATTGTACATTTTGATGGGCAGGTTTTTAAAAAGCGCCACAAATTAATTTCAAAAGCATAACATTATTGTTTTAGCAGAATAAAAGTCTGTGTGCCTGCTTTGGCACTGGGCCAGGAAGTCAACAACCACTGTTAATAGAAGCTTTCCAATGCAGCCAGAAATGCCCCCCCCCCCGTAAAAAGTTTAGAGTCTGACAGAGCAAGAATCCTCATTAATGCTCTTGACCTCTTCCAGATGAGGCAACGGGAGCATGAAGGGTAAACATTAGCAAAACTGGACTGTTAAGCCAGATCAAATTGCTAAATCAATAGTAAAAATAGTCTGGTGAACAGCAGTGAGCCGTTCACCAGAAATTCAAATGCAGCCTGCTCTTGCGAGCATTAGCTAGTAAGCTATTTGCATGGTTTGGCTAACCTTTATCCTTCACACTGTGCTGGTTTAATCGGATTGTTCATCCTGAGTCTGATGCTTACATTGTATCATCTTGGAACACTGAGCTCGAAACTCTGATGTTAATTAATCAGGTGCTGAACATGTCTGAAACCAAGGCCGACCAATAGGATGATATAAAACTGGCTACAACAGAATGAAGCTGGATTCCAAGGACATGCATTTAGCAGCACAACAGTGAGAATGGAGAAAAAGCATTGACCAATGAGCCTGACAGTCCATGCTTTATGGACTCTGTGGATATCGAAGCCTCATGTTTTGGATTCACCTCTCCTCTCAAAGAAGGGTCAGTGGAGACCATATCAGCAGGACACCTGGGCCAATGTTATACTCACAAATGAGATAATAGGATGAGAATAAAAATGCATTTACCCGCAGCATAATCTGCCAACCAGGTCACAGCTGCTCATTAATCAGAACTGGTCTTCCAGATGGAAGACCTTCTCCATAGGCAGCTGTGCTGCAGTTCCAGGACTTATACAATGAGAGGCACAACATCAATGCTGGAAGCATCAGAAAGATCAGAGTGGCTGGAGCCACTTTGTCACATTTTGGCCTCTGTGCCTTTCCCGGTTGCACTGAAGAGGGATTTTCATCGGGTGATGTTTACTCACAAGATGCTGCACTGTTTTTTTTGAAAAGCAGCCCTAGTGCTGAAATGTTCATTTACTTTACAGTGGTACCTCGGGTTACAGGCGCTTCAGGTTACAGACACTTCAGGTTACAGACTCCACTAACCCAGAAATAGTACCTCGAGTTAATAACTTTGCTTCAGGATGAGAACAGAAATCGCATGCCAGCAGTGCGGTGGCAGTGGGAGGCCCCATTAGCTAAAGTGGTACCTCAGGTTAAGAACAGTTTCAGGTTAAGAACGGACCTCCAGAGCAAATTAAGTTCTTAACCCGAGGTATTTATTACATTTATATACAACCTTTTTCTTCTCAAGGTGGTCTACATGGTTCTCCACCTCCCCATTTCATCCTCACAACAATCCTGTGAGGTAGGTTCTGTCGGAATCTGCGCTCAGCCAAGCTGATAAAGCTCATTTTCCTCCTGCCGAGTCCTTGAGAATCGCCTCTGACGATAATTAACGACCTGAGCCTCTGATAAGGCTCCAAGGCACGTTCCCTCATTCAGCAGAGATTCCAGCAGTATGCGGAAGGATGAGATAGTATGAGCTACATGGCTAAAGAGTTTTATTATGTTCTACACAGACAGCAAAGAAAAATACATCCTCTCTCTATGAAAGCAGAGAGCAACTGAAACAAAGGAACAGGAAAACCAGTAACGTCACATCCATCTCCTGTCTCCTGTGAGACTTCCAACAGTATGGAATGTGTCTGGAATGTAAACAGAGTCCTGTGACTCTAAGCAGCTGCACAGTGGCAAACAGAAACTAACAGGTTAGGCTCAGAGGCAGTGACTGACTGGCCCAAGGTCACCCAGTGATCTTTATGGATGAGTGGGAATTCTAACCCTGGTCTCCCAGGTTAAAGTCCAGCACTTTCACCAAGTTGGTAATTCCTGGGTTAACTATCAGTTGCAATTAAAAACTGGGCGCATTCATGGATATGAAAGAACTAAGCTATATATGCAGACAATTGTTCCCTGACATTTGGCACATTCAGTCAAACCAATGGCATGATTTTTGTTTGTTTGAAACTTTCTCACACTGTTTTGGCTGCAATCTGTGCCTTCTAATTTCTACTTTGTGAACTGATCACTGATTGTGTTTTGTGAGAATCTGTCCTAGTTTTGTGCATGATATCCCTGACAAGTGTCCAGCTCTGTGAGTCACTGTATTCTGAGTCATTCAAACATCTTGCTAAGTCCCCCCCCCCCATTTCAATGCCAAGCAGCTCCCATCAGCTCCAGGAAGGATGGCTAATGGTTAGAGATGATGGGAGCTGTAGTCAAAAACATTTGGAGGGCAACAAGTTCCCCATTTGTGTGATAAGCCCATGTTTATCACATAAATGATCATTTGTTGTGGCGTCCAAACCAAGGGAAATGCTGCAGAATTTTGTTTCATTTGAAAGAAAGATCACCAGAAACTTATGATGTTATTGCTTTATTTACAACCATGTGAATAAAGCACATTGGGAGCAATTAGCCACGCCATCAAAAGGCAGTGTTGACATCTGGGGGCAATTTCTGAAAGGTGGCACTTTGTCCTGGATCTTAGGCAACTCAACTGAAAAATCGTGGGTTTTTTGGTGTTCTTGTAAGCCAATGGTCAACAATTTTGGCTTCCTTTCGGGGTGTCCTGGTTTTTACTTTTTGAGACATCCCTAGTCTGATGAGCCATATCACATCCTAAGGCATTGTGTAGGAGGAGCAGGATCATGCCCACTAGTCTTGCACCTAAAACATTCAGCATAGCATCTGTAAGCATGCATGCTCTGCAAACATAGTCAGGAGCTGGGCTTTGTGTACCTCAGCCTTCTCCAACCTTGTGCTCTCCTGGAGTTCTGAGACTACAACTTCCATAATTCCTTACCATTAGCCATTCTAACTGGGGTGGATGGGAAGGAGTCCAAAACACTTGGAGGGCGCCCAGGTTGGGTGAGGCTGCTGTGGATGTTATTCTGAATGCACATCAGTGGGCACATTCTCACTCTCTGCTGTGCACTTTTAGACTACAGAAAAGTAACATCTGCACATCCCATCTGTCTCTGTCAACTCAATTTGCTATCTTTTGCTTACTCCCATCATCTGAGGACATGCAACCTTCTCTAAGCTCTGGTGGGCTTTGCATTCCAAAAGATGGAGAGAGAGAGAGAGAGAGAGAGAGAGAGAGAGAGAGAGAGAGAGAGAGGGAGAGGTAGGTTCTTACCTATCAGGAGAGAGTTAACATCTAATTGTGACTCTGTGGTTTTAATTGTGGTTTTTATGATTGTGTCGCTTTGCTTATTCCATTTATGTTGTGAACCACTCTGTGCTCCAGCTGGAGGAAGGGAGGAATATGAAAACAATTCATAAATAAATCTCCTTCCACTAATACTATGTCAAATGGACTAACACAGGAAAGGCTAGCCAGCAGCTGTAGCATATATAGTGAAGGAGAAGTTATCTACACCCATTTAAGATAATACATTTTATTGCCCCTTAGTTCTGTAGCACTGCTGATTCAGTTATCCTGTTCAACATGATTCATGTAGTCCTCCACAACTTCATCTTGATAGGAGCTCTTCTTCAAGTTTCAAATATACATTCCTTTCCAGGGGCAGCAATTTCTTTTGATGGCTTTAACCCCTTATCGTATTATTACAAGCTGAATTGCCTACTGCAATGACGAATATCTAACTATCGTTGAAGAACAACATCTGGGATTTCAGAACAAAAGCGAAAAGAAAAAAAAAAGCCTTCCTATCCCACAACTCTCATAAAAGTCTGTCTGGAGCATACCTAAGCCAGAGCTTGACTCTTTTTATTGGTTCCAAAGCAGCATCCCTCCCAAACTTGGAGCATTGCTTGGAAAGAAAAGTCAGCCTCCAGGAATGGAAGAAAAATCAGTATTATCATCAACACACTCCTAGAAAGGAACACACACATCTATGTTATAAAGATTCCACTCTTCATAGATCATTCTGTTAGATTTCTTTCTCTCCCCCTCCCCACCCTTCAGGAGGTCAGAGGACCACGACTGTTTCATCTCCCTGTCCCCCATTTTATCTACATAACAATCCAGTGAGGCTGACAGATTGTAGTGAGCAGTCCAAGGTTACTCAATGAGTGAGGATTGTGTGTGAGTGAGGATTGAAACCAGAATTTCTCCAGTCCTAATCCAACACTCTGGGTGCTTTTCCAATGCTAGTCCCACTCAGCGTAGACCCAATGAAGTTATGAAATATGACTAACTTAGGTTCACTAATTAGTCCACTTTGAGTAGGACTTAGTTGGATAAAACTGTCCAACCATTAGGTTACTTTATACTAGGTTAGCTCATAAGAGTACCTTTTATAGACAGCAGGAGATGTACACACATATAATGGTTATGTGTATTGCTTCTTCAGAAGGCAGAGATGGGATAGGATCCTCTGTCTCTCCCAACATCTAAAGCATTTTGGGTGGAAATGCAAGACAGGGCCTTGTTGGTGTCCGCTCCCAAGCTCTGGAAATCCTTGCCAAGGGAGGTCTGGTTAGCAATCTTCTGCTGGCCTTTGGCCCATAAGCTGACCTGTAAATAGTTTGGGTTTTTTTTGTTTTCAACTTTGAATTATTTTTTTTTTCAATTTTATGACATTTTCCCTGCCCACCTAGCAGTTAGAAAGCACATCAAGTGCAAGTAGATAAATAGGTACCACTCCGACAGGAAGGTAAACGGCGTATCCGTGTGCTGCTCTGGTTCACCAGAAGCGGCTTAGTCATGCTGGCCACGTGACCTGGAAGCTGTATGTTGGCTCCCTTGGCCAGTAAAGCGAGATGAGCGCCACAACCCTAGAGTCGTCCGTGACTGGACCTAACGGTCAGGGGTCCCTTTACCTTTATGACATTTTTTAATATATTGAATGTATTACATTGCCACTACTAGATACCTATAGCACATTTGACTGAAAGGTGGGCAGTGGTAGGTAGCACTTGGAGGTGGGGTGACAGAGGCCACTCTGTAGTAGCGGTGGCATGACTGGGATGGGGCAGACAAGGGATGAAGCTGGGGGAAATATGTGCTGCTGCTGGTGGTGACTCGCAGGTGCATGGGCACCTATGGCTTGCCACCACCTGGAGCTCCCTTGACATGATTTCTGCTTTGCCTCCTCCCATTTCGGCAGATGCAGCGCCACCTTCACTGTCAAGGCACTGCTGCCACTCTACCCTGCCCTTAAGGCCAGAGACACATTTCACAAACAAAACAAATACTTCCAGTTTCACAGACTAACTCTTACAAACAGTGAAATGGACCTGTGTACTAAGTATTCATGCCATAGGCACAAACTCCTGCTTTATGACATTACAAGGCTCCAATACTCCCGCCTGTCTCCCATGCTCCACATACCTGAATTACTGCTTTTCATTTATGAAGATCAAACCTATCCATTCTTAAGGAAATCAGCCCTGAGTGCTCACTGGAAGGACAGATCCTGAAGCTGAGACTCCAATACTTTGGCCACCTCATGAGAAGAGAAGACTCCCTGGAAAAGACCCTGATGCTGGGAAAGATGGAGGGCACAAGGAGAAGGGGACGGCAGAGGACGAGATGGTTGGATAGTGTTCTTGAAGCTACCAACATGAGTCTGACCAAACTGCGGGAGGCAGTGGAGGACAGGAGTGCCTGGCGTGCTCTGGTCCATGGGGTCACGAAGAGTCGGACACGACTAAACAACTAAACAACAATTCAAAGTGCAAGAGCCTGAACACAAAAAGGCTGATGACCATTGGGGGGGGAAATTCAATCTTTTAAAGCTTATTATATGGGTCATTTTTACCCTTCTAATTGGTTTATTGTCACACCTGTGAGTACGATATTAAGTATAATGTGATCCCTTCCTGCTGATGATTTCCATGCAAAAATTGACAAATGTGCTTTTTTGTAAAACTGCCTGCCTATATAATTCTGTCAGGCTGCACTTCCACGATAAGTCCAAATATTTAATTCCCAAAACTTTATTCGTATTATCCATTCTTTATCTCCATTGCTCAGTGTGAAGAGCCTAATGGACTATACTGTACGTATATGTGACTCTCATTTGGGAATAGCTATGCCTGCTTGACCTGCTTTAATTAAAGCTAGGCACTGAAACAAGGGAGAACCCACTTTTTCTGATTTCAGTGGTGAGCTCTTAAATAAAATAACGTTTACAAATGTATAATCTCACATGTAGAATTACTAGTGGGACTCTCAGCTGAAATTCTACTTCATAATCAATTGTTGAAAAACATAACAAATGATTTGCCTAGAAAATAATGCGTTTTACTGTGAAAACAAAATAAAATATTTTCTTTCTTTTTTGGTTCAGGGGGAACTCTGGCCAATTTGTGGACTACCTAGTCCATAGTACAACTTGACGACTTTGAGTGTCATGGTAACAAGAGAACTCTAGCAAATTCACGTTCTGACTGAGGTAGCCATGGCAACCAAAAGTTTCAGTCAATAGGCTTTGATCTTGAATATGAGAGGGTCGTGTCTGATTGCTGTGCACAATCTTTTGCCAAAAACAAAAAGAGAGGTCAAAACATTCTTGTGGAAGCACTTCAAAGTATGCATGCCTTCGGAAATGCCTATGGGTCTCAATACTGGAAATTCCCATCTTTGATCAGACTGAACAACTCAAACTCTAGAGTTACTTGCTTGAAGTCTTGAACACTAATGCAAGATTATGTGAGTCTTTGTTATAAAGTTTCCATTAGAAGCTTTAATTTGAGCCACTAAAACTTGGCATGGAAGCTTGAATCTTGGAAAGGTTCAAGGATTAGTGCTATCACTCTGGACAAAATGGCTCTACCACGGGATGTTTATTTACCCTTTGGTCATTCTACCACCCTAGACACCATGCAAATTAAGAGCCCATTGGTACTAATAAGGAACCATGTATATGTAGTCATGTACAATGTCTTCAAAGCCCAGTGTACATGCTATGTAAAAATATATATCTTTTTAAAGCCCTATTGATTTCAAAGGAACAGTTACGAATATGCTTATCTATCTCCCACAGAAATTGCTGAGGCTTAAAACTGTGTTACCTTGGATAGTGCTCTAAATGTATTAGTGTCCCTCCCCCCTAAAAAAATGTTTAGGGGTACTCCCATTTTGACTCAAGAAAATCACCATTTTATAGTTCAAATCAGGAAAAATAAATACAGTAAATGGACAAAAGTACAAAGACTCAAAAAATGTTTAGGGGTATGTGTACCCCTGCGTCCCCCCAGGAAAAAAAATCACTGATTATACTTTATCCTTGATTGATTCTGAGAAGAATATGAGACATGGCTACCCCTTTCATGCAATCATGAGAAGGGGGCTAAGGCCAAACTTTTTAACCTAATGGCACCTACAGTCCAACAGTAGACCGATTGTCCTGGTAATTCAGAGGTTGTGTTGGAGTCACCCAAGTTTGATTCTCCCCTCTTTCCCCAGCCCACTGTTGACCCAATGGAAGCAAAGGAAAAGCAAGAGATAAAGAGGAGGACTGACTTTGCTCTCTGTGAAATCAGTGGTCAGATTGCTTTTGATATTCATGAACAAAGAATTGTGCCTAAGGCGGGGAGGATGAATCCAAAGGCTTGTCTCAAGCCTTGTCAATATTTTGTTCTTTCACAGCATTTATTCCCCCCCCCTTCATTCACATTGATCCATTATTTTTCAGAGTGTGAAATTTGAACAGTATAGAGGCAACAGAAGGCTATTCATTCCACAGGCGGTGGTAGCAGAACCCAGGTATTTGGCTTAAGAGAGTAACTTCCCCTTTAGATGCAGAGAGCTCACTCTTCCACTTTTCCTTTGGTTCCCAAGAAGCTTGGGCTTCAAAAGGCCACACCCTCTTCAGACCAATGCAGGAGGAGTATTGGTCATGTTGCCAATCTGAAGAACCACCAGGGACATAAGCTGAAGCTTGGTGGTAGAATCTAGGCATTATGAGTTTCAGGCAGTAGATCAGGAATGGCCCTCCATTAGATAGAGTGGGTTAAGTGCTTCAGATGACAGATGCTGGGAGGCCGTGGTGGCCATGCTTTTTCTCCTGAGCCCTCTGGCTGTACCCTTCTGTGGGAGCATACAGCTCTGTCTGCCACGAGGCCTTGACTGTCCCCATAACTGTCCTGCTTCCTCAGATGAAATACAGAAAACAACCCTGTTGCTGATACTAAGTAAAGTTCAACTTCAACTGTAGTCATAGAGCTAGAATGGAGGCAACTTCTTGTCCATTGCCCCAAGCAGTACAGTTCCTTTGGACCAGCCCTGTGTTGGATTCAATCCTGGCATTGATGTGAGGAAAGGGGCAGAGCAACCAACATTGGACTAGAGAAATAAATTGCTCTATGCACTTTTTATCCTCAGAACTGGCCCTAAAGACTTTGGTAAAGGACAAGATAGTGTCCTCATTCCATGTACAGAAGCTGACTGGACTGGCAGGTGATTCTTACTTCAAACTGACATAGAACCAAGTCTTTCACCACATTCTTCTGTTTTATTAACAGAGTTGTGAACTGCCCTGGGATCTTTGGTTGAAGTGGCGGCAGCAGCGGCAGCAGCAACAACAACAGGGTTGTGTGTGGCAAAGGTAAACTTAAGAGGTACAAGGAGCCCTGTGGCACACATAGCTCTGTCCTCAAGCACTTCACCATCACTTCTTGCTCTCCCAACCCAGCATCTGCTGCCTGAGGCAGCTATTTCACCTTGCCTAATGGTAGGGCCGGACCAGTTTATCCTGCACTGCATCCATCCTTGCTTAGTGCCGTAGTCTTCCTAGTCTTGCTGTTTTCCCAATCCTTCTTGTTCTCTCTTGAAAACAGAGACAAAATTAAAGAGGAAGCTATTTTGATCCGGTGCACAGGGAGTGTCCAAATCCACAAAGAATTGGATCAAGGCAAACACGTTTAGCTTTTGGTCACTGATCCTGCAAACTCCATATACAGTAATCGCCCCATGGATTCTTCCATTATTGTCACAGCGTTTGATAATTAGGACCTCTGAGTGTCATCCTCACTAATACTGCCGGCACTACATGCCATTAACAGAGATATTCATTATAATAGCTCCAAAGGAACCATAACCACGTATCTTGGCATCTAACTTGCGTGGCTAATTCTCTTTGCGCCCTTGTGCTGCAGATGCACTTAGAAATCACAATCCAGCATCATATCAGTGCTTCTGCCTTATTAATACCTTTTCCTATGCTGTCTTGCAACCCAAGATACGAGACTGCCTCGAGGATGCACTGAGGTATGTCAAGGTTAAGTACGTTTTACAGCACCTCCGAGATGTAAATTAAAATGGAAGTGCCTGGAAAGAAATTATAGCCCTCTCATGCCTGTCTTACTACCAGTGCTAGTGCTGGGTGTTGTTTCTTTGAAACGCTTTTAAAAAGGCAATTACACTTGTTTAAGAATGAAGATTTGCTCCAGCACAGTAATCTAGGGCACCTGTGGCAGTATTGGCACTCTCCTCATCTCCCTAAAGAGGAACAGAAGAAAACCCTCTGCCAGCATAGTTCCCAGGGGCTCAACAGTCACTGACACTGTAATGGAATCAGTGGCTGCACCTGGGTGGAGAATAGCGGCGAGGAACTTCAGGCTGAATGTGAGCCCTCAGGACTCTCTATCTGCCCCTTGAGACTCTTGAGACCACACCCTCTATTCAACAGGCCACGCTGCTTAATGGCCCTGCACTCCATCCTCTTCAAGTGCTTTTGCTTGGCTGGAATGTTGTCTTTGGTCTATGATAATTCTTTTTACTTGCCTGGATGGAGTGAGGTGTCTGGGGATGCAAGGACTGGTCCACCTCAGCCAGCAAGCTGAATGGCGATTTGAACCTACTCTTCAGTCGGCGCTTTACATCACACACATGGGAACAGCTCCTCATGCCAGCACAATCCTTACTGGAGATTAAGGCACTGTGGGGTATGAAGGAGCTGCAGTGTGGGCTGCTGCCATGTAACACAGGTGGCGCTGTGGTCTAAACCACTGAGCCTCTTGGGTTTGCCGATCTGAAGGCTGGCTGTTTGAATCCCCACAACGGAGTGAGCTCCTGTTGCTCTGTCCCAGCTCCTGCCAACCTAGCAGTTCGAAAGCACACCAGTGCAAGCAGATAAATAGGTACCACTGTGGCAGGAAGGTAAATGGCATTTCTGTGTGCTCTGGTTTCCATCACGCTGTTCCATTGTGCCAGAAGCCACATGACCTGGAAAGCTGTGTGTGGACAAACGCCAGCTCCCTCGGCCTGAAAGTGAGATGAGCGCCGCAACCCCATAAGGGCTCCTCACACTACTTATGTGGGGCGGAACTGCCAGCTTCTGAAGAAGAATGGGGGACAGCAGGGTATGTGTGGCGCATGACGTCACACATGTGACTTCCCGACATTGTACGCGTGATGTCAGGACATTGGAGGAGTTGGGGGCTGAGCTGAGCACAGTGGCAAAGCAGTCACAGCATGGTTTCAATGGCTGCGGTTCCTCCTCCTCCAGCCACCGCCATCAGCTGCTTCCTGCCTCCTTCCCCCTCCACTTCAGGAGGAGGAAGAGGAGCCATGACCATTGAAGCCATGCTGCACTTGGCTTCCTCAGCTCCTGGAGCTGCTTCCTTTGGACTTTGTGGGGGCCCTGCTCCCCCCCCAATGCCCTCCCTCCAAAGGGCTCGGCCTCAAGGGGATGGTGCACCTGATGTGGGGCACGAAGGAACTGCCATGTTCATGCTGTAAAAATAATGGGCAAATAAGGAGCATACGATTATACTTGTCTTAGGACATTGATAGTCCGTGTAGGTAGCATGTCAGGCTAGAACTTGGGAGAGCAGGATTCCAATCCCCATTTGGCCATGAAGGTGACCGTGGGCCAGTCCCTGCCTCTCAGCCCAACCTACCTCACAGGTTTGTGGAGATTAAACAAGGAACGGGAGAACCATGTATGCCACTTTGAATTCCTTGGAGAAAAGGGTGGGATATTGATGCAATAAATTAAATACATAAATATGGTGAATCCGCTGTACACTTATAATGAGTGAGACCACTGGCCCATCTAGTCCAGTTTTGTCCACCCTGACTGGCAGCGGCTGTCCAGGGTTTTAAGAAGACGCCTTTCCCAGTCCTATTAGGGATTGAACCTCATGCCTTCTGCATACAAAGCAGACATTATACCACTAAGCTACAGCCCTTTACCATAGAAATATCCTGTTATGAGCCTTGTAGTATGTGTGTGTGTGTGTTTGCTTATGTTTTTGTTAGTTTGTATGATCTCATACAAACACACTACAAGGAATTAGATTAGGGGGTCTTTTGTAAATTGCACTGTAGTTAACAGGCTAATTTAATGAAAATCCGTCTACTTGTGTGGTGAATGGCCAGATCAATTGTAAGATCACCTCATTATGGGCTGAAAAAAAATCAATCTGGCTGCACACCAGAACAATCAGACGATTACCTTGGCACACAGTCAGATGTAATGAGCACAGAATTCACCATTTGGCTCGAGCCAATTTTCTGTCTCATCATTCAACCCTGGAGCATTCCTTGCCTAATCTGGTGAGTCACGTTGACTGTCTGAAACCACCAAGCTGTGTCCATATTTTCAGGGGAAAATAAATGAATTTACAGCCCACAGAGAGAACAAATGTCTCCGCTTATTTATACAAACCTCACAGACACCGAAGTAAAGTCCTTGACACATTTCACTTAAGCAAGCAATAAAAAGAAGAAAAAACTTTGTGAAATTAAGGCTGTGCTGAATGTTTCCCTATTTCAATGTTTGGGTCAAAAGTTCTGCTTTTAAGAGGACAGAAATATTCCCCAACCGACCTTTTTATAAAGCTGCCTTTGTTTTCCCTATCTGATGATGCGTCAGAATGATGTTTCTGAGTGAGGACTTCTGCCTCTTGCCTAGAGTAGTCCTAGGCAATTGGGCGTCATGGCATCACAACAATACATTGACAATTGCCTTTACAGCTATGTGCTGACATCATTGTAGGCAAACTAAGCCCGTTCAGGGAAAAAGAGAGAGAGAGAGAGAGAGAGAGAGAGAGAGAGAGAGAGAGAGAGAGAGAGAGAGAGAGATCACTGCTTCCTGAACCACTTCATTTGCATTTGAAATATCACTGAGGAGGAGTGCACTCTGAAATACTGATATAAATATTCACAAAAGTCAAGCCACTTTCAGTCAGGGATGGAGAACCTACACCAGGTAAAGGATTGGATTTGAACTTGATCAACTTTCAAGTTCCACATTCCAGCAGTGGGCTGGACAAATGTGGGTAGGGCAAAAGAACAGGGGCAGATTTAGGGATGTGCGCATACACTGGACACTGAGCCGAGGGGGGCACCAACTCAAAGCCCAGTAAGCGAGGTGCTGGGCTTTGGGAAGGAGGCTCTGGTAAGGTCCCAGAGTCCTCCCTCCTCCTTCTTAAAGCCTAGTTAGTGCTTTCCCAGCTTTGGGAAGGAAGGTGCTAGGAGTCTTTGTGCCAGAGTTCTTGCATCTTCTGCCCAAAACCAGGCGCCTCCTTCACTGCCTTTGGGAAGGCAGCATGAGCGCTGAAGAGGTGCCAACTTTTGGCCTTGCACAGGGTGCCAAAGTACCCAAGTCAGTCACTAAAAACAACAAAGCAAAAAAGGCATGTTCCCCACCCTCAACGCAAACACTCAAGCGCCAGGCATACAGCACTATCTCTTATACACATACATGTGGTCACATAGTCATGCACACACTCTCACACTCACACCTCAGGCACACATGCATGCATGTGTACATGAACACTCAGCTAAGCGCTAAGGTGGAGGTGGCTGTAATATCCTTCTGTCTGCTCTCCAGAGAGGATCTTGTAAAGAGAAGGCAGAGGGATTTCCTCTCCCAGTCTTAGTGCTACGCACCTGCCTGTTCAAAGAGTGAAAATCAGCATTTCTCCCCATCTCCACTCAGAGTTTATTTCCAATCCTAGCACTGTGGTGCTTACTGCTGAGATCGGACATAAGAGATCCCTCTGCCAGCTCTAAGAACTTATCTCTGTCTAATGACTAGAACACAGTAGATACAGCAGTTGAGTCATTAGTCGAGGTAAAGTCAACAAGCGGTAGAACCATAAAATGCCAGAATTAGCAATAAAAGAATGTGAGATGATTGACAGATGGCTGGGGCTTGCTGGGGCCAGAGGCGTCTTTCCCATAGGGCTTAGTGGTTCGTTGCACCAGGGCGCCGGCCTCTCAGGGGCGCCCCAGTGAGTGGAGGAGCTGTGTGGCTTTGCTGGTGGCCTCCCCTTTCCCTGCATGCCTGCCAGCTGCGCCTTGCCACCCATATGGCTGGTGGGTGTGCGGCTTCCTTCCCAAGCCCCTGCGGGAGGAGAGCGAGCCCTGCAGAGGCTTAGGGTGGAAGCTGCGCATTGCCTAGGACTTGCCAATCAGAAGGTCAGTGGTCCGAATCCCTGCAATGGGGTGAGCTCCCGTTGCTTGGTCCCCGCTCCTGCCAACCTAGCAGTTCAAAAGCACATCAAAGTGCAAGTAGATAAATAGGTACCGCTCCGGCAGGAAGGTAAACGGCATTTCCATGTGCTGCTCTGGTTCGCCAGAAGCGGCTTAGTCATGCTGGCCACATGACCCGGAAGCTGTACGCCGGCTCCCTCAGTCAATAAAGAAAGATGAGTGCCGCAACCCCAGAGTCGGCCACGACTGGACCTAATGGTCAGGGGTCCCGTTACCTTTAGCTTTACTACTAGTACTACTACTGCTGCCCTCCACCCATAGATATCAGGGTGGCTCACAGCCTGAAACTATGGTACTAAGCACATGCTAAAAACGAGAACAAAGGCAAACCAAACCAAGCCAGCAACACTCCTTCTCCCTTATTTGTGAAACAAGCCTGTTAATTGCCTATCCAATTAAAAAAAAAAAGGCACTGAAGGTTTTTGAGACAAATGCAAGTTAAAAAGCATTGCAGGGGGTTGGGCTAGATGACTTGCAGGGTCCCTTCCAATTCTACGTTTTTCTGAAAAACACACACGCACAACCCAACTATGGTCCCTCTGCAGTCCTCGCCCCAAGCAACTGTGTGTGAGACTTGCTCCCCAGAAAGTGTGCCTTCTCTTGCTACCTGAGGTTTTTGGTCTCTCGTCAGCCCCCTCCCCCCAATCTACTCATATTCCTTTCTCCCTAATCTCCAATATTACATTTTCCTCTGGTTGAGACTTAAAACAGAAAGCCCTAATTCCCAACTGTGTTTCTTGCTGCAGTCCTACTGCCTACACAGAAGTAAGGTTCTATTAGATTCAGCAGGGCTTACTCTCAGGTAAGTGCAGTTAGGGCTGCAGTCTTTGCGACCCTTTTTAGGTTCAGGATGTCACTGCTTTACACCCACCCCAATATTTGAAAACGTCCGCTTTGCACTTAAACACAAATTGGCCAGGAACTTCATTCTCTGTGCCTTTATTAATTTATTTAAAGAACAACAAACTGGTGATTGCTTTAACTTTTTGATATGTGGTGATTTGAATCATGAGGATGAATTAGAAGAACTGCTGAGTCTTGAATGAGTCTTGCTTTGGAATTGAGGACTTCATTAGATTTTCTTCTGCCTTTTCATTTTATTTTCATTTGTTCTAAGGGCTTGTTAGAGATAATGTGTAAGCGTGGTTTCAGCTCCCTAAGAAAAAGGTCAACAACTCTGGGGAACCTTTCCCTAAAAAGGTCAACAACTTTGCCCGCCCCCCTTAAAAAAGGTCGACGACTCTGGGAAATGGGTGTGTGTGTGCCGGAGGGATCTTTGCACCACAGCGCTGGATATGCTTAAGACGGCCCTGACTGGGGCAGACCTGGTGGGGCACATTGAGGGATGTGGTGGACCAGAGGTTCCCCATCACTGGTTTAAGTGAACTGTGTTTGGTATTGGTATTGTAGCAGAACTTAGTGAATATTAAAATCATGTTTGAGTTAAACTGGATAATTAAAACTCCATTCCAATCCTTAGCAGTTGCAGGTTAAGCATGTGTTGAGCTCAAGGAAGGAGGGACATGAAGCCAGCTTACCTGTTCTACTTGTGCATATTTATTTCAGAAGTGAGTTTCACCAGATTCAATGCAATCTGATCCCAAATAAGAGTTCTTTATGACCATGCTGCACAATAATGTCTGCTGATCCAGAAGGCTCTTCCACTGAGGCTGATGGCATATATTCCCTAAAAAGTGTATTTAGGATGACAGCCTTTGTGTGCCTGTTCAGGAGTAAACCCCACAAAGTTCAACTGGGACTACTTCTAGGTAAGTTGAAATAGGATCACAGCCTTAGTGTACTGAACACTGAACTGATCATCATGCATTTACATAGGGGGACGAAAGCAATCTGCGACTGATCTGCGGAAGTGGAAGGAAAAGCTTCAGTTCTAGAGTCAAAGGGGGAGTATCACAGCTGCCAGAAAACTCTTTCCCTTTTCATCTTGAAGCTTGTTCTACATCTGGGACCTCTTCCCAAATGTGTCTTTTGCTGACAGGCAAGGAAATCCATCAGGCTGAACCCTCAAGCTACATGCATGCAAGAGCCACTTTGTTCCTCTTCTCTTCCCCTGCTGAACACTTTAAATCCCTGTAATTCTGAGGCTGCAGTTATGAAACCATGCATCAGATGTGCATACATTTCAGAAGGGCTACCCATAAGCAAGTTGACTTATGCTGAAACCCGATCTGTGTCTATACAGAATGTAAGTCCCATTGGGTACAGGAATGCAACCTCAGCATGGTGTGCAGTCAAAGTGATTAGAGGGTCAGAAGAGAGACCTGGGTTCAAATCCCCACTAATACATGAAGCTCACTGGGTGGCTCTGGGGCAACCACTATCTTTCATTATCACGTATATCACAGGGTAGTTGCAATGATACACAATAGTGAATCCTGTATTGAGGTCCTTAGAGGAAAGATGGAATGTAGAGATACTAAATGAGCACTCCCTAGCCTGATACTCTCAATTGAACTACAACTTCAGCCCCAGCTGGCATGGCCAATGATCAGGGATGTTGGGAGTTGTGGTCCAAAACATCTGGACAGCACAAAGGAATTATTCTTTATTTAGCACAGGCTAATTGTTTTGGGATTCTAGTGGTAATATTTGTTTTTTTAGGCTCATTAGGTGAGCATATCAAGGAATCAGAAGTGAGTAAAAGCCAATGTTCTCCTGTATTTCAGCAGAGCAAGTTCAAGCAACTTTTCTTCACTTGATGATTGGAGTGGACACTGCCTTGTGCGAATGAGCCACCAGAGGTATAACAACAGAAGGAGACTATGTTGCTTGCCATCAATTCAGTGGAATTCATTCGTATGTTATTGTTTATTAAATTTGTATACCGCTGTATACCCGCAGGTCTCAGCTACAAGTGATCTAGCACAGAGTTCTGCACTTATCTCAATAAGAAATACAAAGAGAACACAGACTTCCTAATTGCAACCAGCTCTTTCTTGATCAGTAGTGGACTACTCCATGGTAGATGAATGAAGTAATGTGGGACATACATGCAAAGCAGCCTACAGTTCTAGCCAATTCTGTGGCAATCAAAACACTTGATCAGGTTACCACTATGGCTACTATACTTAATGTTTATTAAGTGCCAATGATGTGTTGAGGGCTGTGCAGCACACAGAAGCAGCAAGGGTGCCTGTCCAGGTGTTCAGTGGAAGAAACCGTGAAGGCATGTGTTGGCGGCGGGGGGGGGGGGGCACACAAAAATTAGCTATGAAAAGCAGGGCGAGGATGAACACAGGCAAAGAGGAAGTTGGTTCGAAATAGGCAGAAAAAGCAACACATCAGAAGGCACGAAGGT
Organism: Podarcis muralis; assembly: GCF_964188315.1. Classification (NCBI taxonomy): domain Eukaryota; kingdom Metazoa; phylum Chordata; class Lepidosauria; order Squamata; family Lacertidae; genus Podarcis; species Podarcis muralis. The sequence goes on along the minus strand of NC_135655.1, from coordinate 102,299,553 downwards.
AGATGAGAGGGCAGAGAAAGGCTGTTGGGGAGCATTCAGAGACTGAACCTGGCATCTTCTGCACCAAAGTACATGCTCTGCCACTCGGCTGTAGATGGATGGGCAGACTCGCCAATTGCAGCTTCTCCCTGTTTCTCATCTTTCCAATCTTAAGTTTGCTTCTCCACATTTTAACATCAGTTTGTGATTTATTTATTTTTAAATATCCACCTGAAAATTCATCAGGATTGAGTATGAACGTCTAAATATACAGTGGTACCTCGGGTTACATACGCTTCAGGTTACATACGCTTCAGGTTACAGACTCCTCTAACCCAGAAATAGTGCTTCAGGTTAAAAACTTTGCTTCAGGATGAGAACAGAAATCGTGCTCCAGCAGTGCAGCGGCAGCAGGAAGCCCCATTAGCTAAAGTGGTGCTTCAGGTTAAGAACAGTTTCAGGTTAAGAACGGACCTCCAGAACGAATCAAGTACTTAACCCGAGGTACCACTGTATGCATATTTGTGTGAATTTTTTGCTGAATAAACACATTTTTGCAAATCATTTTTCCTAATATAATTGGTGTTTGTGTGCTGTTTTCATTAGTATATGCATGTTTAAGCACACTTTAACCTAATACGGTGTGTGTGTGTAGCTTTTCCACTTAGCCAAGATCTTTACCTTCACAAGCCCTGTGGGCCATGTTTGACAGATGAGTGGGGACTCACACCTGTCAGTCTCCTTATGTCATTACGTTGGCAATGCCTTTGAAGTGTGCTTCCAAATGGTTTCTATTGAAACAAACTTCAGAATGGTTCTTCTCAAAGCCCATCAGCCGATGGGCACTGAGAGACATTGTCTTGAGTGAGTGCTAGGCACAGGTTTAACTTTTCCTCCTTGAAATCAATGGAACTTTAACAACTGCTGAACTCTGGCTGGATCAAGCCCTCAGAAAACAGCATTGGGATCTGGCAATAATCAAGAGCAGAGCTGTAAATAAATTGCTAATCTACCATTTACTCTCCCCCTCCTCTTACAGTAATGGGGTTGCAGCTCTCCAAGCTGCAGTAATGTGCACCCTTTCCACCTCCCTCAATCAAATAAAGTATTAAAAAATCTTGCAGGCATTGTTGAATACTTTCATATAATAAAGATGAGGGCAGTTATCTCCATGGCACAGCACGTGCTTTGCGTGCACATGATTGCACATTAAATCTTTGGGATCACCAATTAAGGATCTCAGAGAAATTTTGATTGATGGTCTGTTGCTAGCCAGAACTGGTCTAGAGGCAGCTTCTTATATTCATAAGAATGCCTATATTTCAAATATGGGTTTCCTAATTTTATAGCGATATTAAATGGTTTTTGCATGCTTTTTAATCTTCTTGCATAGTGGGTGAATTTTCAAAACCCTCTTAGCAAGCAATTCTGCATAAAACATGGAAGCTAGATGTGGTTCACATAGACCTCCACCGGGCATCCATCTTGGAAAACAGCACGAGCCTTCAAGCATGCTCAGTCTTAACTTGCCTAAACATATGAAATTGTCCTTAGGTGACTAGCTGGCAACAACGTAAGTTTATCTTGCACACCATACTCCTCCTGAAGTAGAAGCTTGTTCGTTTGCTTCAGAGAAGACCTGTGTGACTTGAGTAGGCAGCATAGCTGCAATTTAAAACAATCACATGCGTTTGAAATGATCTGCTACTTGAGAAGTTATGGGACAAGGGAGAGGAAAGAGCTGTCTAATCCCAGCACAATATATATTGAGATCAGCTTCTTAGTACAGTTGGAATAGATCGAGGCCAACTGCATTGTATCCATTTATTTGTAGGGAAGGAATTCTATAGTCCAGGAGTGGCTAATCTGAAGTCCTACAGATATTGTTGGACTACAGCTCTTATCCTCTGTGAACGTTGGTCATATTCTCTGGGGCTGATGGGTCATATTCTCTGACGAGCTACAGGTTAACCTCTGCTATAGTCTTCCTAATAGCTCAGTCGGTAGAGCATGAGAATCTTAATCTCAGGGTTGTGGGTTCGAGCCCGATATTGGGCAAAAGATTCCTGCAATTACAGGGGATTGGATTAGATGACCCTCCAGAGATTGTAACAGAGAACAAATAGTGTTGTTCTCCAATGTGACTATAGCCAGGAGCTGGTAACTCATCTGCACACTGCTCTGGGCCCAAGCCATTGAGGTTGTTGTTGTTTATTTGTTTAGTCATGTCCGACTCTTCGTGACCCCATGGACCAGAGCACACCAGGCACTCCTGTCTTCCACTGCCTCCCGCAGTTTGGTCAAACTCATGTTAGTAGCTTCGAGAACACTGTCCAACCATCTCGTCATCACCTTCTCCTTGTTTCCTCAATCTTTCCCAGCATCAGGGTCTTTTCCAAGGAGTCTTCTCTTCTCATGAGGTGGCCAAAGTATTGGAGCCTAAGCTTCAGGATCTGTCCTTCCAGTGAGCACTCAGGGCTTGCAGTCCATGGGACTCTCAAGAGTCTCCTCCAGCACCATAATTCAAAAGCATCAATTCTTCAGTGATGGTACCTGGTCTGAAAATAGGTGGTGACCAGAAATGACATCACTTATGGATGCCATAAGCTCAGACACACAGGAAAGCAAGCACCAGTCCAGACAGCACTTGAAATGTGAGGCTGTCCAGTATGAAAGTGGACCTCTCTGGTAGCACAGTCTTATAAATGTCTACTCATAAGCACATTCAGTTTGTCTGACTCCCCAGTTTAGCGGATATAGGGTTGCAACCTAAAGTCCTGATATGACAGGGCGCAGGAAATTCAGCCTAAAGTTGCTGGTCCCTGCAGCCAAGGCAATGTCTAGACCAGCTCTTATTGCTGTGTTTGAAGTGTTCCTTTGTCTCGGTGCACACCAATAACTCCCACTAGACATGGCTCTCACTTAAACCTTCTCCCTTTCCTTTTCCCCTCCTTCATTCCTATCCATAGTTTTGATGATTAGTGCCAAAAACATTCCACCTCAGAACCTTGCACTGGCTTTATTCATGATCTCATCAGCACTGATAATGATCACATTAATATCCCAAGCCAGAAATGGAGACAGAGAATGCCAGTGGAATGCTGGAACGGTAAAATATATGCAATTCCTGGCTCACTAGGTTACACTTCTGAACCCAGAAAGAGCCACACAATGGCTGCCAAACTGTCAACAGAAGAAGGTTTAAGGAAGGAGATGTAAGAATCTGTGATAACTGACAGTTAGTGACAAGTTTTCTCTTGAGGAGATGGATAATTGTAACTCTCACCAGAAAATTGCAATAAATATTTTACAGGTCTGCAGTGAAAGTGTGGTGCTTGAAGAGTGAGTGTCCAGGGACCACAGTCTGACATTTTGCAGCAGAACTGCCTGGGCAATTTTAATATTTTTATTCTATAAGCTGTGATTGATTTTTATGGTCCGTGGTTAATTTAAATGGGGACAAATGGAATGCTGGAGTTCTCAAGGCTGTAAGAGATAAATAATATAAGTTTACATACTTATAAAATCTGCCTCGAGTATAAGTGATTTCTGGAAATCAGAATGTGCTGAATGATTTTTTTTAAAAAAGTTTGAAGAATGCTTTTGGCAGTATTAACTCTATGGAAGCCATGTCTCCCTGAACCAGGATCCATGCAGGATCCACTTTGGTGGTTACAAGGAAGGACAACAGCACAATATCTGTGGTGATGACAGCTGAGAAGTAAAGCCCCTGGTGCAGGGTCTTCTCTGATATGATAAACCATTATAGCAACTCTCTCTCCCTCTCTCTGGAAAGCTGAAATAAAAGTAGATATATTGGGTGATGTTCAATTAAGCTTTACTCAGTGTAGACCCCTCAAAATTAATGCACCTAACTTAGTCATGCACATTAAATTTGGAGGGGTCTACTCTAAGTAAAGTTTAGTTGAATATCACCTTTTGATAAAGATTCAACTAAACCGATGCACTAGCAAAAGCCAGCATAATGGCTCCCTTTAGCACAACAGGGCTTCCCTCCTCCCACATACATCCCCATGCCTCCCGAAAATCCGTATTGAGGGAGCCAAGAGAATCTCCAGAACAGTGACAGAGAGAATTTCTCCTTCCAGCAAGCAGAAGTAATTGCACTGAATGAAGAGCACAGTGTTGAATTCCTCCTCTTATTATGATTTTAATATGTAGAATGCACATATCACAATGTATAGCATCCATAGAATGCTTTAGTGTGCAGTCGTATACACCAGGGCCCTCTAGATTTGCTATCATCCTTGGCCATGGGTCTTGCTGGCTGGGGTTGACGTGTTTGGAGTCTAACAACATATGGAGGGCACTACATTGCCTAACACTGTCATACACACTAGGTCCCAGGTAAGTGAAACTGGGAATCCCAAGTTCAAAATGCAGTGTTCCACTCTCAGTTACCAAGTAATGTGTCATTGTGCCTCTTAATAAAGGTCATTTAGTCAATGAAAGTTTTGGGTGTTTGCTGCCTCTTCCCTGTCCAGACAACTGATTTTGCCATGATGCACAATCAGGAAAACTAGTAAGCCCTGCTTTCCATAGCCTAAATGACCCTTGTATGATTCTGGCAAAAGGTGACTTTCCAAGGAAGTTATTTGTGCACTGACATAGCTTTTCATTTTATTGAGCGCCATGTAACATTTCCTGAAACGGGCAAGGTCTAGTGATTAATAGTCAAGAGGAAGTCTAATCCATTTCAATTATCTTGGCTCTTTCTCTCTTTTGTTTTAGGTCTCCAGGCTGATCTTTCGACAGTGCCACATGGCACTTGGCCTAACGTATTTTATTTCAGAGAGGAGAATATTATCATCACTGGGAGTCATTAGTAAGCACGTCTCGGACGTGGAGCATAATAAACCTTTAGCCATTAGGCTAGCTTATTACCAGAGAGTGCCCTCCCCTACTGATACAGATTGCTGTTTCACACTAATCAGGGATTGATGGGGGCAGCAATTCCATGTCAGCTGGGCTTTCTGATAGTTCATTATACAGATGCCAGTTAATTCAGACTGCAGCTGGCTGGCTCCTGACACTTGCTAATGATGATCAGCAAACTGCTTTAATAGAGGCCTCCCTATGCTAAACATACAGTATCATTGTTTAGAATAAATAGCATGGTCTTATTTTGAAAGCAGGAAATTACTATGGCACTCGAGTCCCTCACACACTGTCCCAGCTTGATGGGCGCACAGGCTTCCTGAACTGGTGGGTTTCTTCATTCACTCGACTGAAAGCAGACAGGTGTGTGTGTGTGAATGGTGCTGTTGGATGGTAACCCTTTCTCATCAACTTGTCCTTTATTCTGTCTGTGAGGTCTTCTGGTTCCCACCTTCCCCACCTAGGGACAGAGGAGAAACACAGTTCCATTTGCATTTAAAGGCGCAGTAAAGGTAAAGGGTAAAGGGACCCCTGACCATTAGGTCCAGTCGTGACTGACTCTGGGGTTGCGGCGCTCATCTCGCTTTATTGGCCGAGGGAGCCGGCATACAGCTTCCGGGTCATGCGGCCAGCATGACTAAGCCACTTCTGGTGAACCAGAGCAGTGCACAGAAACGCCATTTACCTTCCCGCTGGAATGTTACCTATTTATCTACTTGCACTTTGACGTGCTTTCAAACTGCTAGGTTGGCAGGAGCAGGGACCGAGCAACGGGAGCTCACCCCGTTGCGGGGATTCGAACCGCCGACCTTCTGATTGGCAAGTCCTAGGCTCTGTGGTTTAACCCACAGCACCACCCGCGTCACTACTATTGCAAATCCTACCTAATCCACATTCGCTGCAATGAGAGAACAACCAAAATGCAGCTGTTCTTCAAAATTCACACTTCTCCCAATTTTGCAATGCAGTTCTTCAGCCAAAGTAAAGTGTGCATCAGAATGCATATATTAGTGAAAAAAAGCAAAGAAAAGTTAATTATGATAGAGGGGATTGCCCTGCAAATATGTGTGTTTTTGAAAAACTACATACGTAAATGTGCATGTTAGGAGAAATTCACTCTAAAATGCTGTTGGATTTTCATGAGGTCTTGTGGGGGGTGGGGTTTTCTTTGCAAAGTGATATGTAAATATGGATAACTGAACTTAAGACTGAAAAAAAAGAGGAACCGAGAGGAACCAAAGTGATTCACCCATCCCCATCCACACCAGGGGCAAGCAAAACTCTATCAGCAGATGCCAGGGATCAAGAGAGCTTGTTTCCTGTTCCATACAACTATATGGCTCATGAATATATTGCATCTTTGTAAGGATTTTAACTGTAAGTCACTTTGAGAGCCACATGGGGACTGAAAAGTGGGGTATACATAAAATAAACAAGCCGGCCAGATTCATATGTGCAAGGAATGACAGGACACAATCTGGGATGAAAATTAAGTGCAGCGAGTCCTCTTTATAAGACGTCATTGCACAGTTCAGAGCTTAGCACCCGGAGTTCAGTGAGACTTAAGTGTGCATGGAATTGCAACCTTAATCCTGCTGCGTTCCATTTCTGTGCTTTACTGTAGATGGGCTTAGCTTGGTTTTTCCCATCTCTGTGATTTGATGCTACACTAGCCAAATGATGACTACAGATGATGGCTGTCTACTTGACGGATCTGGGAACTGCAGAACTGCTTTCTGAGAGCAAAAGTTTTGAAAATGGCTGGCTGGGAATACCAGATATCGAAAGTTATTAGGAGGCAAGAGTCATTTCATGGTTACTGCAATGGAATAAAGAAGAGAACATATATTATAGATTTATGGAAGAAATATCAGTCAGAGTAGACCTCTGAAATCTCCTACAGATGTCTAAAACTGTTAGGAAAAAGCTCTATAATGGACTGAGTTACATCATAAACATTTGCTTGTCAGCATGGGATAGTTGCAAACAAGCTCTTGCCCCAGGAACTCATAGTATCATTGTCCAAGGATGAGAAATTCAATCAGGCATCTAGGGACTTTTCAAAAATAGTAAGAAAAATGCATGCATTTATATCAGGATTGGTAACAAGTAAAAGCTTATGAAAAAGTGGTAATGAAATTATAAACCAATTCCCCTTATCAGTTTTTTTTTTTTAATAAGTTGTTATCTGAACAGATTGGAGCAAAGAGGTGAGTTAAGGCAAAGCAAAGCTGAATTTGAAAAATTGTTAGAAAAAAGGGAGAAAACTGTACTTTACAAATCTATTAGATATGAATTAAAAGACAATATTCTGGAAAGTTTTGCAGAAGTGTTGGTTTTGTGATAAAGAAAATGGAGACTTTTGTCAGAAAGCAGAAAACTATTGGCTCATGGGCATAACTTTCATTTTAAAATATTTATCTAATTTCAGTGGTAGCTGATTCCCTGATACATTGTCATAGTGATCTCCAATATGTCAAAATCTGGCTCAGCACAAGGTGCCTCATAGGCTGCCCAATTAATCTCTGAATCCACTTCTTTCCCCTCTACTCTATCCATACCAAGAAATAATAATAAATGGCTGCAATAGGTGGTATTTTCAGCCATACTAGCCCTTCCAGAATGGAGTAAGTCTGCCAAATTGCAGTCAGATAGGCTATTGTCCTAAACATCTTTAAATTTTTTTAATCCAAATTGAAATATCTAAAACTTTCACTTTTAAATATTTCACACAGTTCCTTTGTTTTCTTCCTCAAAAACAGTATCGGATAAGGAGAAATGGTAACCAGTTTCAACACTCAACAAGGATGCCTTGGGAGCTGACCAACCTTATTTCTAGAAACTGCTGAATGTGTTGCAAAACTGAAAGAATATTTTGCAAAAGTTTGCAAGGATTTGTCAGCAACTTCCCCCTTTGAGAAGCAGAGTCTTATTTTAGCAGGCACTATAATAGTGTTCTAGTGGCACAACACCCAATTCATTTTCCTGAATTATCCAATGTGACAGCAAAGAAGGTGGTTCATGTATGTGAAAGGCCCACACAAGTAGTTTTCTCTTGAAAGACATTCAGGAATGGGTTAAAGGAGAGCAACGTTTACACCATGTCCTTGCAGGAATCAAGGAGTACATTATCTTTGAGTAGTCAGAACATTTGTGATGTCTGCAGAACTTGAACTGGATAAATCTTTCAGTGGGCTTTAATGTAGAGTCCAGCTAAAAGATTTACAACCTTCCTTCCCAGTGAATTACTTTTCCTTGCAACTAGTTTTCAGAAGTAAAGGTCTTAAATTTCACGGTATGGTGTAGTACACAGCATAATGTCCTGTTGCATCAATTTTCTTATTCACTTTTTGTTATTTATGGTTGGCTGCAGGTGACATTCAGGGAAGAACGACAACAACAAAACTCCAGAGACTTCCTAGTAGTCAAAGGAAGCTTTAACCGCTGAACACCAAGATCCTTCCTCAGTTCTGTAGTAACAATACCCTCTTTGACCTTGTTCATATCACAGTCTGATGGGGACTTGATCATGAATGAAGTCACATAGAAAAGTGAGAAAGGAAGGAGCCCCATTGCAAAAATATGTTTTTGGGTGTGAGGAATCTGCTATTATTTTTGTGATTGGACAATATTTAGCTTGGTAAGGCTACGTTTGATGAAGAAGCACATAACTGCTTCATGAAAATGAAAGAAAAACTAACTGTCTCAGTTATGCAGTCCCATATCACCTAACACAGCCTCCCAGGACTGCTTGCGTCCCAGCCCAGTAATGGTCACCATGTTTCACAAACAGGATGTTTATGCCTTGGATACAACTCCTGGAGCCTGCCAGAATTCCCATCACTGAGCCTTGGAGACCACTGTTAGACTGAAGTGCAGGAGGTATGAACTCACAGGCCTCTGCCACCTGGATTGACCAGGTGATAGCAGCAGCTGAAGTTTGCACTGTAGACATAATCTGCAAAATTCTGTTCATCAGAAAAAGAGTATGGCAGTTTAACACTTCACACTGCACCCAATGAGTTTGCAGGAAATACTTCTATAACTATGTTGGGAAAGTGGTTAGTATCTGTTAATAAATGCCAAGGACGCATAGTTTTCAGAGAACACCTCTTGCTTCATTGAAGGGATTGGCTTTTTCATGAGAGATCATGTTGAATGTCATCTTGTATAGCTTAATTTCTTTCAGTGGGATTTTTGCAGGTGAAGTTCCTGGCAGAAGGTGTCCAGATGTGTTTATTTCAGAAGGGGTTAGAAAGACGAATAAACGACAGCTTTGACTAATATCTATATATCTGCAAAGTCAACGCCAGCTTTATATAATCTGACAAAGCTCTTACTATGGTTACAGATCAAGCACAGAATATGAAGGTTTGAAAAAGACATGGTCATGTAAACACACTCCTACCAATTAAAAAAAAGCAAAAAACAAAGCTAATTGCAAGCTGAAGACTTTTAAATCTTAGTTGTCATCATTGGCAGTAACATTGAAATGAACTCTCATGCCATTGAGTCTCTTGCTGCTGTGCTGTGAAATGTTTTTGAGCATTTTAATCTCTGGAAACGGTTACTCGTTCATTCACAAAGTGCCAGATGTATCTGCAGCAATGTGACTATGTTTTAAATCCAACCAAATATCCAGGCAGACAATGTCCTGGCAATGAACATGTGGATATAGAAATTGTATTACTGCATGGCCGACTATTTCATTTACACAGACAATTACCCAGTTTAGACATGATACTTAGCCAATCTGTGTCTCTCTGTGTTTGTGTACTTTTGCAGGATACGACTGAAATTCATTTGAAACAGTAATGGGTTGACTATTTGTGAGTCATATTTTGGCAACCTCTCCCGGGCTGCCTTTGCCTTTCTGATTAACTGTGCAGTCCTATACACCTCTACTCAGAAGTAAGCTACATTGCATTCACTGGGACTTGCTTCCAGGTAAGGATTGCAGCCTGAATCAAAACTGAGGTGTTAGTAGATAAAGAAGCATGGGGACTTTTATTTTTATATATAAAGGCACTAAGGTAACATTATCCCGATATTGAATGGCATTTAGGGCAATGGCTATCAATAAGTAAATGATGCCTGGGTTGTATAAAATGCATTTTAATTAGGTCAGAGCAGAGCAAGAACATTATCCTTCCTCTTCTATCTCTCAGCTGGCACTATGCATCAATTTCCCAGGAAATGAAACCTGCTAAAATTTCATTATGTTTGCACATTTTAACCCAGCTGAACAAGGAAGTTGAAGGCACTTGCCGATGTAGATACTTGAGGCAAGTTATATAACATTATATTTAGAAAAACTATAACGAATGCATTTTCCCCCACTAGCTTCCTCAAGCTGAACACTTGCCATGTCAGGACTTTGTTTTAGTTTTAGCTGTCTTAGTTAAAAGTGTATGAGAGATCTTATCAGGGCTGGGTTAACAATTAGGCTAAGTGCCACTGAGGAACTCCTTGCAGTGCAATCACCAGGAATCTCCCCAGGGTGGAAAGTGGATCTGCACTTCTGCTGCAACCCGGGTTGCAGGTGTGTGGCTCCTCCATTACTACACGACTGAAGCACCTTTTCTGATCATGTCTTTGCAAGCCTATATGTTAGAAGAGAACCGGAACAACCATGGACACAAAATAGCACAGGAAAGGGCAAAGATGGTTTTCGATTTTTAGTTAATCCACTAATGCAAGTGAATTAATTAAGACTGTAATCCTAAACCCAGTTTCCAGGTAGGAAGCACTACTAAACTCAGTGGGGCTTATGTAGGACTCACAAAATGCCACATTTACAATGCAGTCCAAATCCAAGATATGCCCAGATATATGAGTTTGGAATAGGCAGATCTTGGCTTAGCTGGCATTACATCTGGGATATGTTAAATTCCTCACCTTGTCTTGAACAACCCTGTGCTGGCTCAGCTGGTGCTTAACTTAAGCTGGTGGAACTTACATTGTTGTAAGTCCCAAGCAAGGGTGTGGTGTGGTCTCAGGGAGAGGCTTACACCTATTCCAAACCTATTTCAGTTGACCTGGCAACAAGTCGGAACTTGATGCCAGCAAAAAGGGTGGTGTAAGGCAAACTCTATTTTAAAGATTTGCTTTCACTCTGCCAGGCTCGATGAGTTTGGGATGCGATAACTTACATCACCTTAACTGAAGCTGGCATAAATTCCACCAGCTTCCTAGACTTATGATTGTTTTGTTTGCTATCCAAACTGACAGGCATGGACCGCAACAGTCAAATTTCCTTCCTTCTTGGCTCCAGTTTGCAGTGCTAGTAGAGGGCTAAGATCACAAAGAATAGTGCATTTGCCCATATATTGCTCTTCTCATTTTTACTGTCTTCCTTTGGAAGCATCTATGCCATTTGGAAAGCATAGCCCAGTCAGATCCATGGTTGTTTCCAGCTCATAACAACCCAACATGCAGAACAAATGTGCCACTGATCTAGCTCAGGCATGCCAAACCACCAATCCCAGCGAAATTTTCTGACCTCTCAAGACCCTACCAACAGAGGCAGACTTTCAGATTTCAGCAGCGCCCCGTGTGAGCCCAAAATTTGAGGCCTCCCCACTTCTCACCTTCAGTTCTTCTCAATTAGCTACATCATAGCTTTGATGCCCTGTGGAACCCTTAGGTTCAGCACCCAGTGGAGAGGAACTGATCACATTGCCCTAAATCCACCCCTGTTATCAACTTGGGCAGCAGAGAAGGGGGCGAAAGAAGAGACCAGTGCTATTTTTCCATAAAAGAGGTGTCATAACACCAGAATGTCTCCCTTGTTTTCTTATAATGGTCATGGTGTCTACCTGACAGGTGCCAGAGCCTACCTGAGTACTGGAACTGGGTCCCAGTGAGTTTCAGCTGGAAAAAAAAAGCCCTGGTAGAGGTAGTACCATGGAGAGTGAAACCTAGTACCCTAATAGTGATGCAAATTGCCCCCTTACTGGTTCATCAGATTGATGAGTGGAGAGGAGGCATTCTCCTCAGCTGGTCTTCATGTATCAATTGAGTCAGAATTGAGTGTTCCTCTGTGTATCTCCTTTGTTTGACCGTTGTGAATGAGTGCATGAAAGAATGTGGGGTGACCAAGCATACAGCTGGCACATGGTCCTTGGAGAGTTGGCCAAGGGTGATTGATTGATTGATTGATTGATTGGGTTCCCAAAGGAACCCAAAGTGGCAAGCCCATTCTAGATCAAGCAGTTGTAGTGGAATTGTTGAAGTGTTCCCCGCCCCAGTAATATAAGCCCTTCTTTCCCTAATTAATGACAGAAAACATAATCTTTTAATACCACCCCAGAATATGTTTTTATCTCTGTACACTACTATCATCATCAACAACAACATCTATGGCACCAAGTATGCAAATACATACCAAGAACCTTGGTTAAACCAGTAGGGTAGAATTTCTGATGGGATTACACAGCTCTTGGTGTGCCTACGCAAGAATGAAATGCCGGCTTTTTAGTGTTGTGGCACATGCACATTTCATTGCCTCTATTAATATAAGCTCATTTTTCACCCTTTGGCCAGGCACTTAAAGAATCTGTTGTTTTTTCTGCATTCCAGCAATAGGAGTGACTGCTTCTAAGGAGTGGATACTAGCCACGTGGATTTCACAAGATGTTAAGTAAGCTTAATGAGGCATCATGAGTATATAAAAAAAATCTCGTCACAGCAAGAAGATGAAATAATGAACCGATGGGTTCTTCTCAAGACATTCCACTTATTCAAAGCATTATAAATAAGACTGAGGTCCCTCCATTTTAGATTTCAATAGAAAAAGGGATATAGGTTTCACTGAAGAAGAACGAAGTCCCCAGGACGTTTGAAAAGCACACCCTTGGATAAGAAATGTATTTCAAAAGCATTGACTGAGGTTGATTTAAATCATAACCTGGTCCTTCAGCTGTGATTGGAGAACAACTCCCTGAAATTTACCATGGTGGCTGAGGTGAAGTAGAATTGGAATCCAACAATTCCTGTTTGTAACAGTAGTTATTCAGGGTGTAGAACTATCCCATAGAGCAGAAATACAAGTATTCTTGAAAAAGCACATTGTCTCAGGGCCAAACTGGGCACAACACAGAAGGCATGAAGATATTACTTCAGATATGATGTAATACCAACATAGATGGGGGTGCCTAATACCTCAGGTTGTTTTGCTGATCAAAATGGCCGTCCCAACTGTTTGATATCTTCAGGGGGAAAGGTACATAGCTCAGATATCGTTTCCCCTGCCTCTCTCTCCCCCCCTGCAAAGCAGAAAAAACCCAGTGGTGGTGATGGTGAATTTTGAATGCGAAAACATTCCATAGTGAAAAGTTTAAGCACTTCTTCCCTTCCACCCCACTACTCCAGTAACTTAAGGAGTCTTCAAAAATGGTGGCCATGTAAACATGAAACCATCCGATGGAAGTCCTTGCACCTCTAGCATCATGCCTAGTTTGGCCCTGAAATGTTACAAGAGGGAGCAAGACCTAGCTTGAGAGGTTGCCCCTAAAGTGAAAACACATTGCCAAACACCTCATTTTCCTGCCCCATGGCTTAAGCCATACAAGCCATACAAGTTGCAGAAACATTTGTCCTCTGTGCTCAATTCATCAGCCCTCTTCAACCACAGGACACTTGCCATTTGCCATTTGCCAACAACAACAGAATCTCTTTTGAGGGAGGGGAGGGAGAGGGAAATTAAATAGCAGGTCCAGGGGGAATATTATTGCAAATTGTGAAGCTCTGTCTATTACATGTATACTTCAGGTTTCCTGCAAGGAATTCAAGGTGGCATACGTCATTCTCCCCAGCTCCACGCTTTATCCTCAAAAAAACCCCTGTGAGGTAGGTTCTGGCTGGCTGAACAAACATAACAGACTCAAAGCAACCCAGAGAGTTACATGACTGAAATGAAATTGGAACCAGCAGGTCCTGGTCCAGCCTTCTATAACCACTACACCACACTGTCCCTCTTTACAGGAAATAAGCAACTGTCATTGATTGACACATCCCTTGGCCATAAAATGCCCCCTCTCTTGACAAAGGTTTGTGTTTATTTGTCTTTCCATTTTTTGGGGGGTGGTGGGGCAAATCTGAATATGAACATCTCTGCCCAAGGGAACCCATTTAAACTGGAAACAATAGCATAATAGAGACACAGTGTTAAAAAAAAAAATCCATCACACCTGTTAAATGAACCACCTGGGGAGGTTGGGGGGATGGATTTAATGGAAGAAGTAAACAGACATGCTAACACTGTGAGATATTAAGCTCTGATAGAAAAAAAGAGCCCTGAGGAGAATTGTGCTAGCAGGTCAGCAGAATAAATAACCCCCCATTGCAAGTAATCGAGCTCGTCTAATGCTCTGAGCTAAGAATCCAGCTGTGCGGCTGCCAAGCAGCAATATGTCAACTCTTAATCTCAGCTGTAATTATTCGTTAGAAATTATTTTTATTCATGCTGCCCACAAATATTTATGGCTGGCTTAAGCAGATTCATGCTCCATTAAAGGAAGCTGCTAGTGTTAAGTTTGCTAAGCTGCCGGTACCAGTTCTTCATTTATAAGCAAATGGATGGAGAATGTTATCTCAATTGTCTCCTCCGTAACACGACAATTAAACAAATAGATGGCTTGCACTGCAAATAGAATAGAATAGAAACAATTTAGCAGCTTGGATTTACAGGCCAATTAGGTCAAACCAATAGATATATGAAGGCCGCATGAGCAGGGACTATGCCTCAGCAAGAACATGGCCATGTCTGAGGGAGGGTGCCCTAGCTGCTCCTGGCTTGTGCTGTCCTTAGAGCTTTGCTGCCATTATGAAACTTTTTGGCCCCCATATTATCCTGGCTGCTCAGTCACGTTCTCCTAGCTCCTGCCACTACTCCAATTTTTCTCACTTTCACACCATCATGTTCACTCTGTTCTCCTGCCCCATGCCAGTAAGCTGACCATATGCTCCCTTCCACACACACACACACACACACACACACACACACACACTGGTACCCCGTTTGCCCTAATGGAGCAGTCTCCGCTGGTTACAGGTTTCCTAGCCCTGCACTATATACGTATATATCCATATATTCAAAGTGAAATAACATTTCTGAAAGACAAGA